>NC_069077.1:12005389-12308419 GCF_025698485.1 Gossypium arboreum
TAATGATTTTATAAAAACAGAACAGAGGATCTAGAAGTCATTCTGACCCTGTCCCACATCACTTCAAATATCTCATTATCGGAAATTCTTTTGCTTACACGGTTTGTTTTATAAGAAACTAGACTCATTAATATTTAATTACATAATTTATTCAGCTTCTAACTCATCTCCCACAATTTATGGTGATTTTCCAAAATCACATTACTGCTGCTGTCCCAAACAGATTTATTACCAAATCACTCTTTCACACATACCTTGCATGCATGTTATTTAAACATGCATATCACCAATCAATCATCACATATCTATAATTTTACTTAAGCATAATCTTCATTTCATCATTTTAAAGCACAACATGTTAGCCGATTTTTCCCTTAGCATCTAAGGCACATGCATGCTCATTTGCTTGGCTCAACTTCACCTATCTTCCATTTTTCATCAAAAGGACATGAAACAACAACCATTTCCTTCATTTTAATTCATGACCGAATGCTCACAACACAACCAAAAATCAAAATATGCTTCATGAGTTAGGGTAGAATCAAGAAGAACTCATGAACATCAAGATAGAAGCAAACTACCATGAACTTACCTTGGATTTTTCTTCCCCAAGTGACCGAACATTCAAGAGCTCTTTTCCTCTCCTTTCTCTTCTATTTTCAGCTTTCATGAACAAGAATGAACAAAAACCTTCCTTTTCTTCCTTTTTTTTATTCTATTACTAAACATTTTATGACACAAAATAACATATATTATTTGTGCCATACTTATGCCATAACTTTAATAAAAAAAATTGCACATGTTGTCTACCATTAACACCATGGCCGGCCACTACACATAAAATGGGGAGTTTGACATGCAAATCCTCCTATTTTGCACTACTATTTATTAGGCCACTACATATTAGCCTATAGCATTTTCAAAAATTTTCACATAGGTCCTATTTCATAATTTCACTCACAAATGGCAGAATCAAAGCATGGGATTTCCACACATGCACTTTCACATGAAATAAACACATAATATAACATTTGATTATTTTTGGGACTCGGTTTTGTGATCCCGAAACCACTTTTCGACTAGGACCAAATTAGGGCTATCACAGCTATAAACTATGATTTCATGGTGGAGTGAGCAACACATGTCTGTTTAGCAGACTTCCAAGAATTGACTACTCCACCCAAAGTAAACACATAGCCACTAGTAGAGCTGACCTCATCATTAGCAGATGCCTAGTTTGTATCACGGTACCCCTTTAGGACTACAGGGTATCCAACAAATTGCAATCCCTAAGTCATTGTACCTTTGAGGTACTTAAGCAGACGCTTAAGAGCATGCTAATGTTCACTACTTGGGTTATGGGTATATTTACTTAGTCTACTAACAACATAGGCAATATCTAGTTGAGTATAGTTCATTAAAAACATAATACTCCCAATAAGTTTAGCATGCTTATATTGTGATACACTCTTCTCTTTATTCTCTTTTAGTTGTATGTTAGGGTCATAGGAAGTTTTCACAAGTATTACATTAAAACTATTTAATTTCTTCAACACTTTCTCAATATAATGAGATTGGTTTAAAGAAAATCCCCTATTTAATTCAGTATCCTTAATCCTCTAAGATTACATCTACCTCTCCCAAGTCATTCATTTTGAATTTGGTTGACAGGAAATTTTTTACTTCCTTAATGGCTTCTATGTGTGTACTAAAAATCAATAAGTCATCCACATATAGACTTATGACAACACAATCTAAACCAAACATTTTTTAATACACACATGCATCAACATAATTGACAACAAAGCCATAACTAAGGATAGTTTTGTGAAATTTCTCATACCATTGTTTTTAAGCTTGTTTGAGACCGTATAGAGACTTCTTGAGTTTACATGCTTTGTTTTCTTTCCCAAATGTCACATGGCCTGAAGGTTGCTCCATACAGATCTCCTCATCTAAATCACCATTCAAGAAAGCAGCCTTCACATCCATCTAATGTACAAGTGAGTAGTGAATAGAAGCTAAAACAAACAAAACACGAATGGTTGAGATCTTAGTAACAGGAGAGTATGTATAAAAAAAATCAACTCCAAATTTTTGATTAAATCCCTTTACAACTAGTCTTTCCTTATACCTTTGGATTGATTCCTCTGGTCTAAATTTCTTTTTAAAAACTCATTTATTACTAATAGGTTTACAACTTTTAGGCAAGTCCACTAACTCCCAAGTATGATTAGACATAATAGATTCTAGCTCATCGTTATCAGCATATCTCCAAAAACTAGCATCAATTGATTTTATAGCTTCATCATATGTTTTTGGATCCTCATCTATTAGGAAAGTATGAGCAACGGAATCACTTATTAAGTCAAAGTCAACAATTTCAATTATAAAAGAAGTAAAGAAGTCAAGACCAAAACTAGTTGCAATTTTTTATCTTTTATTCCTTCTAGGTTCATCATCATATTGAGCATCCCTAGCATGTTTACTAGAAGAGGAATAAGCAAGTTCATCTAATTATATGCCATGTATTATAGCAGATTTCTTTAAAGGAAAAATGTTTTTGAAGAAAACCATCTCTAGATTCACAAATAGAATGATTATGCAATGACATAAATCTATATGCCGCACTGTTTAAAGCATAACCAATAAAAACTGCATCAAAAGTTTTAGACTTAATGGTGTTCTTTTTAAAAGCAAGTAGACCTACTTTAGCTAAGCACCCCCACACTTTCAAGTATTGCATATTAGGGACATAACCTTTCCATTCCCCCCCACATATTGTCAAGCAAGTTAGAGCTTAGAAGTAAGACATCCATCATTTCTTTTAAAGTTCTATTTTTTCTTTCAGCTATGTCGTTTTATTATAGAGTATAAGGAGCACTGGTCTCATGTATTATGTCGTGTTTCTCACATACTTCTTTTAGGAAATTAGTGTTATATTCAATACATCTATCAGATCTAACCCTTTTTTTTCTCCTATGAAGTTGATTTGTACTTCTACTTTATAAAGAAGAAATGATTTATCAACTTCATTTTTGACCTAAAGAAATAAACCTTTACATATCTAGAAAAATCATCTACAAAAGTAATATAGTAGCGTTTTCCTTTTTTACTCTCTATGTTTCTAAAATATGCTAGACCTGTATGAATGAACTCTAAAAGTACAGTCTTCCTATCAACAACAACTTTGAAGTGAGGTCTAGTATGCTTTGATTCAACACAGATTTCACATTTTATCTAGATTAGAAAGTAGTTTTATCTCTTTAAGCATTTTAAGGGAGTGAAAGTTCACGTGTCCTAATCTATCATGCCACATATTGAAAGACTCAACAATGTAAGCAGAAGTAGAATTAAACATAGTCTCCATCACAAACAACCTTCCACTCAGGTAACTTTTTCCCACACAGTTCCCATTATGGGAAAGTACAATTTTGTCGAATTCAAAGACTAGTTTAATACCTACCTTATTTAGAGGTCCACCACTAATCAAGTTTTTACGTAAAACAGGAACATAAAAAAATATTATTTAAAGCAAGTATTTTTCTAGAAGTAAATTTAAGTAAAATCTTTCCTTTGTCGAGTACTTCTGAACTGCGCGAATCACCCATGTAGACTTATTCACCTTTGTCAACATTCTCAAATTCGGTTAACGTCTGTTCGCACAGAAATGTTTAGAAACATTGTGTCTACTATCCACTCAGTGTCATTTTCTACCATGTTGACCTTGGAGACCATAGTGGCGATCACTCGTCTGGATCTTTAATTAGGTGCACTACTTGTTTAAGTTTGGGTAGATCAGGGATGTATTTGTTAACAACAAGAGACATTATTTTTACAATAGTAAAAAACACTTCTAAATTTTTGGAAAATTACTTTTGTAAAACAAAGACGTTAGAACAGACAAGTACAAATAATAAATGAAAATAAATAAATAAATATTGCGCCATGGAGAACCACTGCCTTAGAAGTGATTTCGCCCTAATTAATGTAATCTGAAATAAATGTTGGCCCCAAGGTTAACATAGTGCCTCCAAATTCGTACACTCAAATGAGGAAGATGGAACTCAATTGGTATTTCTCTTTTTTAAATTTATGGGAAATAAGATGAACATAAGTTTAAAGTTGGTTGGACATTTTGGTTCAAAAAACTACACTAGGATCAATTCTCAGGAAAGTTTGGAGGGGTCACAGATGGTCCCTCTTGAAATCTAAACTCCTAGACATAACTTATTCTAATATAATTTTTTGTAAATAACAAAGCTTTTAGAGAAAGAAGAATGATGGAGATGAGAAGAATGATAGAAGCTATGGAGAAAAAATAGTTCAAAAAAAATATTTTCTTTGACCAAATTTTTCTTTATTTTCTGAAAAATAATACAAAAATAAACACGCAAGGCACGCTGTTAACACGAACACAAACCAAATCAAAAGGATATAGTGCACATGTGTTAGGCATTTAGCCCAATTACTCAATGGGGATAATAAGTAAGGCTATATTTAAACCCTTTCATTAGCCTATACACAACCAATGTGGGATTTATTTGCATTACCCACACAAATTTCCGTAGTGATCTCGCAAAACTCCTTTAGTAGCTGCACTTCCTCCTCGCACGGACCCATTTGAGTTTAGCTTCACCCATATTTCATTTGGTGACAACCACACATCATTAGCCAATGATTGCAACCTCCACGTTCCCCTTGTAGCCTCCACCATCCATACATATTTCACACACGTCACGGCTTGCGCAACTACTTCCTTACTATTGAAGTTCCTTATTCTAAATACCAACAAGTTCTGATATTTGGTAAAGGTCAAATAGGAGCATAGCCTTGACTTAAAGAAGATTCATAATATTGGCGTACCCCTGATACTTCCATCTTCATATCACAAGAACATGATGAGAAAAGTTGACTAGACTCATTAGAAGGTAAAAGGCAAGGAAGAGATGAAGTTTATGCTATTTCACGTACCGATTAGGTTGTGGAGGAGTGGTAGAAAAAAGGTGACAAAAGGGCAACACTGCAATAGGGAAGGGCCACGAAGGAACAAATACAAAAGCTTCTTAGGTTTTTTTTTCTTGAAGTTAAAATTAGAGCCAATGTCAAAATTGAGATTTCTCTCTCATGATTTGGGGGGGGCCTCAAAGGTCAAATTTTGGCTTATTTTATTATGTTTTTCTAACTTTGTTTTAAGCTCTATTTTGGTTTTGTCCAATATTCGCTGGAATAGGCAAAAATTGCTGGTACACATCAAAACTACTGGAACAAAGCGAAATTTAGGGCAGAACAAAATTTAGCTTTGAGTGTCCCGAGTGAGTATCAAAATGAAGCGTTCCGACTGGTATTAGGAGTCAAGTTGCATTTTGATCATATTAAAAAAAATTGTGCAAATTAGCCTTTAAAAAGAGCAAACTAGTTCTTTCCTTAAAGATTTCATCCATTTCTATTGTTAAGTGATGTTGTGGTTGACGAAACAAGTAGACAACGATATGTGCATGCCATGTGTACCTTACGTTAACATGACATTTTTACTAAACCAACCAATATCTAAAAATTAAAAATCATAAAATAAATATTTTTCAATAATTATTTGAAAAATCATGTTCAAGATAAGCCTCAACAATAGACCATTTGTCAAGGACATGATTTTTCAAATAATAATAAGAATTATTTTAAAATGTAGAAAATTACTTAAAATGATTGAAATTTATAAAAATTATAAAATATTTAAAAAATAAAAATATTTAAAATAAATATTAATTTAAAATAAATAATCAAAATTAAAATCATCCCCACAAAACCACAAATCTAAAATAATAAAATTTATAACTTTTTGTTTTTCAGTGAGTAATATTTATATTCTCGAATTCCTTTAAATGTTTTTTTTTCAAATTTGTAAAATACTTCGTATATTGGTCCACTTTACACCGAATAAGATGTGGGGCAAACAATTGTTTAAAGCAAAACTTTTATTAAATTTTACATTGTTGTTCTAGTTATTTGTGATTTCAATCTTTTATATTTATAGTAGTTCATCATAATAATTATTAAATATTTAAATTAATTGTATCTCGATGATGATAATTAATTTACCAATTTGAATATTTACTGCAATTTTAAATATTTTATTATTTTTAATAAATTTTACAGTTTTATAAATCTTAATAATTTTAATTTTTATATTTCTAAATATTTTTAATAATTATATGAAAACCACGTCCAACATAAATCTGGATAAATAGTTAGACAACTTTTTGTTCATGTTGACTCCAGGAATAGGAATAGGAATAGCAAAGGAATAGGAATAGGAATAGGAATAGGAAAGGAATAGGAATAGGAATAGGAATAAAGGGTGAGCCTAAAGAGGGGAAAAGAAAACCCATTGACTTCCAATATTCACAAAACTGGATAAACATTTTTCTTTTTGTGTAGAAAAACCAAATTTTAATCCACCAATATAAGAAAATATCATTACAAATAGCAACGATGTTGTGTCCGTCGGCAATGATCCCAATCGGCAATTCTCATCTTAACCTTCTCGAACTCTGAAATCCCGCAAGGCAAAGTGATCCGGCCGGATTGATTGAACCCGTAAACCCGCTCCGCTTCCTCCAACAGCTCCCCGAATAGCGGGTGATTGAAATAAATCACAGGCACTACCACCCTCCTCGTCTCACCTTCTGATTCGCCAACGTACACTGCGAGATGTCCCTTGGGTACCTCAACCCGCTTCACTCCCTTCTCACCCAATTGGATATAACCTGGATCCGGCTTCCAACTACTCAGTTCCTTGCTTCCACCTCGAAGAAACCTCGCAAAAGACCAGATTCTGGATAACGGGTTGTAGCTTGGTGTCAGAGGTCTCAACAAACTATTCATGCAGTTTTTTCTTTCGGGTCGGCTTACGCATTTGCATACCTTCACTAGCTTGCGTCCAAGCTTGAACCCTCTAATTTTCTTCATAATTGTCAAGGGAATATACTAAAATCTGAATTTCAGAAACGGGTTTCCGTCGAACTCGCTAATGGTGTCCGTTTTCAGACAATGGGTCTAAATAGCAATGTCTCTGTTTCGTTTCTTGGTCTGTTGTTTATAATGAGGTTTGGTGGGTGGAAAGCAGAAGTGAGCGGTGGTTTTCTTGGGCAATGGATGGATGGTTGCATTCGAGTAATGAAGCATGATAAGAGAATAAGTTTAGATTATTGAAAAATTCAGCCATGTTTATATAGGAAACTCTTTTTGAGTTGTCAGTATACGAAAATGTAAGAACAGGGAGACAAGGGGAGATGCAAAGAAGATACGGTAAAGTTTTGGTGGGCAGTTGACACCAGGCATGCGGTAATGCCTTTGGAGCGTGCGACACAAAGTAAATTAAAATGTCTCTTCTTGTAAGATGTTGCCAAGTTTGTATTACATATAATTTTCGGGATTCTAACCTTAACTTTTTTATGGATAGGATGAGTTTCATATTGAGTTATTTACTATATATATTAAAATATGTCTATTTGCTTCACTTCGTGAAATTAAATAATTTTTTTATATTTTTTAAAAGCTTTTTATAATTTATTTTAGGTTTATGATTACCTCTATCAATAATTTTATCTCTAAGATTTGAACCAATATTCTTCTTTCTAAAAGTTCAATGTGTATTATCACAACTATAATGATTTCATTTTAAATAAATAATTGAATTACTATGATAAAACTATACAAATTATATAATGAATCGAAACATGAAATAAGATATATTAATGATAATTAAAACATATCATGTCACGATGATTAAAATGAACACAACGCGATATATAAGCATTGTTGGAAAAATTATTGTTGTTTGTTCCATGCCCTGTTATAATGAAATTGTTTCTCTACTTGAGCCATTGAATTGGGCCTTGAATAGGTTTCGTTTATGCTTAGTTTGATCTACCGAGTGTAACATATTTGACAAAACATGAAGCACGGTTTGACTAGGACTTTAAAGATTCCCAATCGAATTGCTTGAGGTAATTGGATAAGCATAAAAGTTTGTTTATCTTTTGTGAGAGTTTTTATGCTGTTAGAAGACTGATTTATGAAGACTTTTAGTTGATAAATACTCAAGATAACTAATGGATAATTTTAGCTTTTAAATAAGAGTTTAAAGCTTATTCAAACATTGTTGATTGATCACTTGAAAAGGCCTATAAATAGGTTGTTTTGTGCCGCACATCAATAACAGTTTTTGAAGTGTCTTTGTCGACAGCTTTGCTATGTTTTCTAGTGATTATTTTGTGACACTATTTTAGGTATTATTTGGAGAGAGGTTTATTGATTGTACTGTGAGGTATTTGGAGAGTGATTTGTAACTATTGGGGTTGGTATTGGGGCTGCAATTACTTCTTTGTGTAAGGTTGAACTTAAGTTAATATGTGACTCAGACGATTATTGAATAAAATAATCATTCACTGGGTGAGGTTTTGCAAACATAGGACTGTTGTGCCTAAATTGCATTAACAAATATCGTGTGTTAATTCTTTTCTTACTTTGCTCATTGTGTTACTTTGCATTTAATCTTTCTGTTCATTTTTCTTCTAATGACAGTTGGAACGAAACTATTTTTCAAGTGCAAAGAGAAAGATTTTTCAATTGGTATCATAGCGGGCTTCGAGAGTTGTTCAAATGAGATCTTAAACTGCAGTTTTCACTAATGAAGTCCAAAATGAAAGGTTAATCTATCCCTCGTTCACCTTCGGTGATTAAGGTATCAAATTAAAATAATGACATTGATGTGGTGTGTTCAATCATATGTTAAAGAACATGGAAGCGTTGTGTTAATTGAACAAGTCCTTAAGGTTTGAAAATATGGTCAAAGAGAAAGATGACGTGATTATTGATCTTTGAAAGTGTAACACCAATACCCGACTTGGTATTACAAATGTAATACATTGCAAAAAATAATATAAAATGACATGCATATATGGAAAGATTAGAATTTAAGTATAATGATTTTTTAAAATTTACATAAAATGAATTATTAGCATGTAAAATTATATGTAATTTAAAATACTCTAAATAAAAAATTGAATATAATTATATATGATGAAGAGCATTAACACAATACGAATACATAAACATGACACAATCGGTATAAATAAATTATTAATATGCAATGTATAAACTTAATATAAAAAAATAACACAAACACAAATTCATTTTGATCTAAAAAATTATAAAAATATTAAAATATCTAATTTCACATATCAAAATTACCCTTTTATGGAATTCTAATAACATCGCTTACTTGACTGAAAATTGGCTTTCCGTACACTTTAATTAAGCTATCCCATGCATTGGGAAAGCTTTTGTATACTTTATAGATTAAAGAGTGTTTTATTTATTGTCAAAGATCTCAAAAGTATCACTTATTATTTTTAATGGATATCAAAGAATTTTTTATAAATATTATATATTAAAATAAAATTTTAATACATTGGTATTTTATACAATATATATTTGTAATACATTCAAAAATCATTTTATGTTGATACTTTCATATGATATGATATTTAGGTTTTAATTATTTATATATTTTTATCATATCTAAAATTAGTAACAAAAAAAAATTTAAGAGCCAAGGATGGAGTAAACGGTCAATGGCGGCTCCATGTTGTCCAGGAGAGCCAGCCACCCAGGAATAGAATTTCTTGGCTAACTGATCGGTTTAAACAATTACTAATAATTGATTAGAACACACACACAACTAATATCATATCAAGATCTAATGAGCACTATTTTTCTACTTTTTTAAATCAAACTCTCTCTCTCTACTGGGACGTTTAATGGGACAATTTTACATTTACTTTAGGTTAATTGTTTTTTTGTTAATAAGAGATACGAAGATTTGAGTTATCCAAATCTAAACTCAAATTTTCATCATTTTCAATTATCCCAACTTTTTTACCACTAAATCTAGTTTTTCCCTTTAAATTTGGTGAGAGACTTTACCTTGATTTTGCCACCTAGCTAGGTAAGTAGAGTAAAACGAGACCAAATTGGACATGAAAAGATCCAAATCTTTTAAGCCACTGAATCCGGTTTCCATATTTGAATCCGAAGCTAAAAGTTAGCTGCCATAAATTTTGGAATATTTGGACTCCCCCTCCTCCCAACATGTAATCTGCTCCAATGGTGACAAATAAAATGCAGCCAATTCTTTTATTATATTAGTTATTATACGATAATGAATCAAATTATTTTATTGTATGAAAAAAATAATCATTCATTAAGTTTGTCTGCTACATTATATTAAACTTCCGAAATTTGCAAAGCCAAAAGGCGACAATTTACATTGATAATCATGTTTGAGAATCACCAGATAATGAATTTGCATAGACAATGGACAAAAGGGTACCAACAAATTTGCCAGTTTGTTGTTCTTCCACTGTGCATGGACCTTAAGATCTGTTATGATTCTTCCAAATAATATTCTACTCACCTAAATATATAATATTAATATAATTTACGTTGATCGATGTAAAATACGTTTGAAAATCTTGCTAGTTGAATATTTTCAGTATGATGTCTTCCATATATATAGTTTAAACTAGTAGTATTGTATATATTTCATTGTTGAATTACTGGTGGAGAGAGTTTTTAATCAGTATTTTAACGTTGCAAATTGCATATGATTTCTATTGAAAAAGTTGTTGCTGCTGGTTCCATGTGTTTCTCTATCTGGATCATCAATTTGGGTTTTAAATAAGTTTTGTTTCTGCTAAGTTTAATCTAAGTAAACGCGTATATTTGACAAAACTAGAAGTATGGGTCGACTAAGGTGTTAAGACTCCCAATCGAATTATTTGAGGTGATTGGACAAGCATGAAAATCTTATTATTAAGATGCTATTTTAAAATGATAAATATCAAATTCATTCAAGAGAGTTTTGGAGCAATAGGGAGACTAAATTAGGAGGACTTTTATGTGATAAATACTTAGGATAATTAATGGGATAATTTCAAATTTTAAATAGGAATTTAAAGTCTATCAAAACTCTGTTGGATGAACTCTTGTATCAACCTATAAATAGGCTACTTGTGGTGTAATTTTGGGAGCAATTTTTGAGTGTCTTTGTCAACAACTTTACTATATTCTTGTGGTTATTTTGTGACACTCTTTTAGGTATTCTTTAGAGAGTTTACTGATTGTATTGTTAAGTATTTGGGTGAGTGGTTTGTGACAATTGGGGCTACAATTACTTCTTTGTGTAAGGGTAGACTAGACTTAAGCCAATAGGTGATTTGGATGATTGTTGAATAAAATAAAATCATTCACTAGACAATGCTCTACAAATGTAAGACTGTTGTGTCTAAACTGCGTTAGCAGATATCAATTGTGTCGATTCTTTTCTGCTCTTATTTTTTGTTGTTGCATATTTTTGTTCTAACTGTTGATGCAATGAATGTTAAGAAAAATTTATTTATCATATCTGCAGACTTATTATTTTTCGATTGGTATCAGAGAGAGCTTTAAAAGTTATTTGAAGGTGATCCTTTGTTCAATTAACGACCATGGAATCCATGATACTCGACCTCAGTTGCTACTTGTCTCAACAAACTATGCTTATTGGAAGGCTCATATTAGGGCTTTCACTTTGTTTGTCACTGAAACAACTTAGGAAGTTATTGAATATAGGTGGACTTGACCCACTAAATCTACTGTTGATGGCACCACATTCCCTAAAGAAAGAAGCAAATACATTAATGTAGAAAGAAAGGCTTCTCATGAAAATTCACAAGCCCTAAGTGTCATTTGTAGTGGAGTTAACTTAGACTAACTTAAATTCATTTTTGTATATGAATATGCAAAAAAGGCATGAACAATCTTCAAAAACCAACATTAGGAAAATGATGTCGTACGCATGTCAAAACTTCAGATTTTAACAATGAGTTTGAAAATTTGAAAATGTTTGACAATGAAACTATATCTAAGTTTTATGTAGGATTATGTGAGATTTCTAATCAGCCTTTCTATAATGCCCTTCGTCCGACCTAAAAGCTGAGTCTAACCTACAAGACGCTACAATTGTTGTCGAAGCAACTTCCATCAAATTCATAGTAAAACAATCATTTTAAATCATCAATCATGCAAACAGTAGCATTACAAACATTAGATATCATGGACAACCCTTTTTGGGTCTTATACGAGCATACAAATGCTTTAAAGTTAACCCAAGATTGAATAAGGACTAATTTGTAAAACTTGCAAAACTTCAGCTTGATGTCGCAACATGAGGGGGTTCCTCGTCGTGACGTGACATATTGACTTGGCCCAAGGCCTCCTTGTTGCGAGTAACATATTCACTTGGCCCAAGGCCTCCTTGTCGCGATGATGAAATTCCTCGTCACGCCATGGCTTGAGGTTCGAAGCTCGTCGTGACGTGACATACAATTTTGGTCAAATTTAGGTAATAAGGTACCTATTTCTTACTCCAAACCTGTTCACAAATTCAACTAATACCAAACTTTTCTTTGAATCAAAACAATACCAAAATCTTACAAAGAATTCAATCAACTCTACTCAAGTTTCTATCAAAACCTTCTTTAGATATACATCATTTGAACTTAAACAATTCAATACCAAATATCACATATTCAACAAGTTAATCCATTCCATTTTTACCTATATCACTTTATCTTAAATCATGTAAATTCATACACCATACATCTCAAATATATATAAGTCAAAATATGTCAATTCAAAAGCATCAATTGATAACATAGCATAACATGATTCAACTTACTACATCTTATATAAATATATGCATAAAAATAACTTGAAAACATTCTATGTATATACATGCCACAACTCAAGACTCAAATGACCAAAAAGCTATTGATTCTGTAATAGGATAATGTGAGCTTTGAGTCAATCCGATTGACATGTTCCACAAGATGATCTACAAGGAAAAGGGAAGATAAACGGGGTAAGCATATTGAATTCTTAGTAAGTTCATAGGCATTTAAGAAAAACTTACCTCATTTTACAAATAAACACAACAAGCTACATAACTTGGCAAGTGATACGTGATATTCGCGACAAGTTTTAAAAATTTATAATTAATCGTTCTTGAAACTAACTATTATCAAGATGGAGGCAAGTGTACCTATCGAACAGTAGTATAGCTTTAGCAAGACCGGATTGTCGAACCCAAAGGAACTAGGAGTACTAGTAATTACTTTCTTTTTATTATCTAGCCTAAAAATTAAGGGGTTTGTTTATCTAAATTAATTAACTAAACTAAGGATGCACAGAGAGAAATTGGGGAAAAAATTTTGGGAAAATTCGATTTATTAAGACAATACCTAAGGAAAAATCCACCTAGACTTCACTTGTTATTTGACTCTAAATCAGACAATTTATTCATTTGACTTGATCCGTAGAAATCCCTAAGTTATACTATTATCTCTCTCGAGACTAATAACGTCTAACCCTAGGTTGATTAATTGAAATCTCTCTCTAATTAACGCCCTAGTGTTGCATTAACTCGATCTATGGATCAACTTATTAGGTTTCACCCTAATCCGGCTAAGTCTTATCACCTTATATCTAGGTGTGCAATCAACTCCGCTTAATTACGACAAATTTACTCTTAGGCAGGGTTTTTTCCTCCTCTGAATAAGAGCATTAACTTGAATCAATATCCTAGAATAAGAACACATAATTAAGAACAAGTCAAATATTTATCATACAATTCAGATAATAATAACAAGATCTGTCTTAGGTTTCATTCCCTTTAGGTATTTAGAGGGTTTAGTTCATACTTATGAAAGAAAACATCTCAAAAGAATAAAGATAACAAAACGTAAAGAAAACTTAAAACCCCTGAATAGAAATTGAAGGGAGATCTTCAATCTTGACGATGAATCCGGCTTCTGAGATGGATCAATCGGCTTCCCTTGAGTAATTCCTTGCCTCCTACTCCGTGCATCCCTTCTCAGTGCCTCCTCAGGTGTTTAAATAGGCTTTTGAATGCCTAAGAGCCCTCAAAAGTGGCCTTTTCCGAATAGGACTATACTTGGGCTTGACAGGGACACGCCAGTGTGACACGCCCGTGTGCGATTGCTCCAGCCCGTGGTCAAGGCTGTTAAATAGGCACGGGCATGTAATCTACCCGTGTAAGTCGTGCTTCGATCTTGCCAAATGGACACGGCCGTGTGGATTACCCGTGTGAGGAAGTCTAGGCCGTGTTGATTTCCCATGTGGGTCTATTTTCTCTGTTTTCGGCCCGTTTCTCGCTCTTTTTACTCTCCTATGCTCACCTAAGTATAAAACATGAAATTAAAGAATTAGGAGCATCGAATTCACCAAATTTAAGGAGAAACCATCGATAAATGTGCTAAGCATGGGATAAGAATATGTATAAATTATGGTTTATCAAATACCCCCACACTTAAGCGTTTGCTTGTCCTCAAGCAAAATCCTCAACTCACAATCAAAATAAAATATTCTCAATTTATAATTCCTATCAATAATATCTCAAAATAATCCATAAGTAATCATACATTGAAAATTCAACTAAAAGTACATCAAAGTTTCAAACATTCCAAGTTGAGTATTTTATCATGAAAACACAGCTGTCCCCCCTCATCTAAGTAATCACCTTTGATCAAAATATCACTGATACGTGATATTCGTGACAGGTTTTAAATATTTATAATGAATCGTTCTTGAAACTAACTATTATCACGATGAAGGCAAGTGTACCTATTGAACAGTAGTATAGATTTAGCAAGACAGGATTATCAAACCCAAAGAAACTAAAAGTACTAGTATCAACTTTCTTTTTATTATCTAGCCTAAAAAATAAAAGGGTTTTGTTTATCTAACTAATTAACTAAACTAAGAAATCACAGAAAAGAAATTTTGGGAAAATACTTTTTGGAAAACTTGATTGATTGAGACAATACCTAAAGAAAAATCCACCTAGACTTCACTTGTTATTTGACTCTGAATCAGACGATTGATTCATTCAACTTGTTCCGTAGAGATCCCTAAGTTATATTATTATCTCTCTCGAGACTAACAACGTCTAACCCTAAATTGAATAATTGAAATCTCTTTCTAATTAATGCCCTAGGATTGCATTAACTCGATCTATGGATCCCCTTATTAGGTTTCACCCTAATCCGACAAAATCTTGTCACCCTATCTCTAGGCGCGTAACCAACTCAGTTTAATTATAACAAATTTACTCTTAGACAGGGTCTATTTTTCCTCTAAATAAGAGCTTAACTTGAATCAATATCCTGGAATATCAAAACAAGAATTAAGAACACATAATTAAGAACAAGTCAAATATTTATCATACAATTCAGACAATAATAACAAGATTCGTCTTAGGTTTCATCCCCCTTAGGTATTTAGGGGTTTTAATTCATACTAATGAAAGAAAATATCTCAAAAGAATAAAAATAACAACACATAAGAAAACCCAAAACTCCTGAGGGAATTTGAAGGGAGATCTTCAGTCTTGATGGTGAATCTGGCTTTTGAGATGGATCGATCGGCTTTCCTTGAGCAATTCCTTGCTTTCTCTTGTGTGTCCCCTGTCTAAGTTCCTCCTTAGGTGTTTAAATAGGCTTTGGAATGCCTAACAGCTCTCAAAATTGGCCTTTTCTGAATTGGACTAAACTTGGGCTCGGCAGGGACACGCCCGTGTGACACGCCCGTGCGCTATTGCTTAAGGCCATGGTCAAGGCTGTTAAATGGGCACGGGCGTGTGATCTACCTATGTAAATCGTGCTTTGACCTTTCCAAAGGGACACGGCCGTGCGGTCTGCCCGTGTAAGGAAGTCCAGGCTGTGTTGATTTCATACGTTGGCCCATTTTCTCCATTTTTGGCCCGTTTTTCGTTCCTTTCACTCTCCTATGCTCACCTAAGTATAAGACATTAAATTAAGACATTAGGAGCATCGAATTCACCAATTTTAAGGAAAAATCATCCATAAAATGTGCTAAGCATGGGATAGAAATATGTATAAATTACGGTTTATCAATCATAGAGTTTAACATCCTCACTAAAGATTCACTCAAATCACTCAAGGTGTTTAAGGACATCAAATAAAGCATTCATTAGTCAATATGAAAAGTTATTACCATAGGCTTGCATGAAAATCAAATCTCCACCACTATATATTGAGATGATACATCAATCAAAAAGGTCTTTAGAGAGTTGTAACGTGGCTTTGGTTGGGGGTATGGTCACAAGCTGAAAGAAAATGTTAAAATCAAGATTAAATTGAAGAAATCACCTAACTAGAAAAATAACTAATTATCAATTGAATACAAGTGAGCTTCTTCTCAGAATATGAAATTAACACTCAAGCTCAAAAATCGACAAATTACTACTAATATGTATGTAAGGATTTTTTTTTTTAAGAACAAGTTAAATAACATAGAACTTAATTATTGCAACGAAGAATAAAACATAGCTAAGCAATTAGTTGAAATCAAATCTCGACAAAAATAGGGATCAAATTACGGGATTTCAACAATAATGAGTTATGGGTTAATATTAAGGGTAAATCAATTAATGGCTTGTTAGGCTCAAAGGGGATTACTAAGGGTTAATTATGAATGTAGGCTTTTGTAGAGTGAGTGGGTTAAACTTAAGTGCCTTTATCCTCTCGACATATCAAATAAAATGGTGTGGTCTTGAAATGCATAATCAAGCAAGTTCTAGAATAACAAATCAATACTGATGCACTCATAATAAAAGTGAGCATGAAAGAAATAACATATGCTCTAAAGGCTCAAAATCTCACAAAATTATGGCTTTTTAATGTTTAAACTTGTAAATTTCAACTCAAGATAATATCTAAACTTGGCGAAACAACCTAAAAATTTTTAATTCTAAAAAAAAATCAACTTATCATGCTTGATTCCCTAATGTCTTAAAGTTTAAACGATCAATGCATAAGTGCCTATGTTTTAATTTTAGACATATCAATTAAAATCATAACTTAAGCAAAATTCATTCTAATTGTGGTATGAGAAGATTACATAAGAACAAGAAAAAATTCAGGGATTTCTGATAATGATATAAAAGACCCCCCACACTTAAGATGTACATTGCCCTCAATGTATAAAGATAAAGATATTGAAAAATATAGATATATAACTATAAGATAGGAAGAGAATTGAAACTTCTTGAATGATGAATGAACTCCTTGAATTGGAGTTATGGAGAATAATCGGTCAAGGTAATGATGAGAGTGAAGGAGGATACTCCGGTGGTGATAGAGGTTCATTAGTCCATAAGTCCTACGCCAAAAGAATATTATATCTGGTAGTAGCTATGGTCATGGTCGAGCAGGACATGATAGTCGTGGAGAACCTTTTTCAGTGGAGTTTTTAGTTCCTAGGTGATGATAAGCTTTGGAGCTCTTTATAACTATGATAAAATCAAGAACTCTTTAGGAAATATAAGGAAGCATAATTACTCGTAATGAAATAGCCAAAACTACAAATTATTCAATAAAAATTGTAGAACTTAAAATTAAAATATATTAAAGGAAAATAAAATGAAAAGTACTTAAAGAAGATAAATAAAGATAAAAATAAAAAAAATAAAAATAAAAAGTCTTTAAATATCGTCATCGCCAGATAGTTCGCGATGTGGTAGTGGCGATGAGATGTGAAGGTGTTGACAAATCTGATGAAGAATAGCATCAATTTGATCAAAACGCTGAAAACACTACTGTTCAAATTGAGTAAGGCGCTCAGAGATGTCAGAGTATGAAGCCACCGCATGGACTGGATGATGGATAGGTGGTGGCTGAAACGGTGGGTCCTCATGATGTGGAAGGACATCATCAGTAATGTCCTCTGGGTCCTCCTCCTTGGTGGACTAGATGAGGCAGTACTGAGGAGGGTAGGTTCCATGTTGTGACACCCCTAATGTGACCCTAGTTGGGAAGTGGTTTCGGGACCACAAAATCGAGTCATAAAAATAATTAACCGTCATATTTGATGCTTATTATATGTATATATGCATGTGTGAAAATTTCATATTTGAATTTTGTTAATTGCATGTGAATTTAGTTAATAGGACTTATGTGTGACACTTTTGAAATGTGATAGGTTAATCTATAAGGATCAATTAGTGCATGAAATCAAAAGGGTGGACTTGCATGTCAATTCCCCCACTTAATTAGTAGTGGCCGGCCATGACATTGAGGATAGACAAAATGTGATGGGTAAAACATATTATAAACAATTTGTGATAACATGTTGTGGGAAGAACAATAAAATATGAGGGGAGTGGGAGGAGAAACCAAAGTTGTTTCATCCTTGCCCCCCCCTTTTGCTGTACCTAGAAGAAAAAAAAAAGAAAAAGGCTTCATCCTCTTTGTTCTTCTTGACCGAAAAATCAAAGGAAGAAGAGAGGAGTTCTCTTGCTTCATGTTCGGCTTGGAGGAGGTTTGGAAGAGGTAAGTACCTTGAAATTCTTGGAAAATTATGTATAAAGAAGGTAGTTAGTTCAAGTTCTAATCATTCAATGGCTTGTTTATTTTGTTAAGTTCGGTTTCAAGGTTTGATCAAATTATGGTTATATTTGACATGGTTGGTTTATTTTGTTATGCTTGTTATATGATAGGTATGATTTGTGTTTTGGTGATGTGTTTGTGATGTTGATTATATGATTCAAAAATGAGATATGTTAATGATGAAATATAATCGGCCATGGAAGTAGCTCATTTTGGAAGTATGATTTGTGGTATATTTTTTGTGGTTGATTATAAAATTTGGCTTAAGTGAGGTAATTGGTAAAAGATGTGTTTATGATATAATACATATGCTTTCATAAGCTAAGTTACTTAATATGTGATATCTTGCATATTGGTTGTTAAGGTAAGGTTTGAGATATTAACGTATGAATATGTTTTGTATACTATTTGATGTTCATTTAGGTACGGTTATAAATGATGCAATTAGTTTTGATTTAAATTGTGAAATTGGTTGAATTATTAAAGAATAAATTTTATGACCGAATATATGGTTAAAAGGTTGGCCATGCATATGTATTTTGGAAATGGTAAAGGGTTGTATATTTATATTTGGCTATCAACTGGTAAAATATGTTTTACATGCCTATGATATGTTTTGTTTGTGGTTAGGCAACTAATGGTTAAGTTGTTAAGTTACATGCTTGAGTTTAAAATGTGCCTTATATGTGGTTTACTTAATTTGGTAAATGATAGATTGATATTTTGGATATTTCATTAGTCAAGTGATATTGTAACTATGGTATGATTTGATTTGGCACTTATGTGTAAAATTGGTAGTTATTATTTTGGTAAAATGTGCAAAATTTGGTAAGACCAAATTTTATACTTAAGCTTAAGTGAAGTTGTTAATGTCATATATATATATATATATATATATATATATATAACGATTAATGAATCATGTGGTATGGCTTGACTTAGTAAATAGTGAAGAAATGCATATTTATACATAGTGTTTATGAAAGGTAGTTTTATAAATGTGATATGAGTATTTTGTTTGTAAATGAGTAGTAAATATGTTAAGAATGGTCCTAAAATGTATATGGATGCCGTGTGATTGTGTTTGATTGGGAAGTAAATTGTTTGATTTAGCTCAAGAGCTTAGAGGATCAAATTCGGATAAGAGAAAAGAGAAAGTAAACGAATAGCCGTGGATATCTAGTCGTCGACCACTTCCGAGGTAAGTTTTAAGTGATTAAACGTTGAGTAAATTCAATCATAATAGGACACAATGAGTTGATTTAATAAGATATGATGTGGCCATGATATGTTTTAAACTCAAATGGTGAGTTCATAAGTGTTTGGACTTGGAAATTTAAGAGCAAATTGTAATATTTTGCTTAGGGCAGTAGCAGTAATGTGATTTTAGAAAATCACCATAAATTGATGGTGTGGAATTATAGGCTGAATAAAATATGTAATCAAAGCTTAATTAGTCTAGTTTCTTATAAAATAGACCATGTGAGAAAAGAAATTTCCTATGAAGAGATATTTAAAGTTGAGTGAGACGGTGTCAGAATGACTCCAAAATCCCCTATTCGGTATTTAGAAAATCATTATAATTTGTACAAAAATGGTTATAAGATAAAATTCATATGCTTAGACTCCTTAATGAGTCTAGTTTCAAATGAAATCAAATAGAACACATTTTGAATTCTGTACAATGAGAAATTTGATTCATAGTGAAGAGTGGTCAGATTAGTCAAACAGTGAAACAGGGGAAACTTTAAGAAAAATCTAGTATTGATTGGCCAAACCTAAAATTCTGAAAATTTTATGGATGGAAGATATATGAGTCTATATTCAGGTAAAATTAACGTAAATTGATTTTGAGTTTTTTAGCTCCAGTTATAAATAATTTAGTGACTATTTCTCAGGAAAACAGCTTGTAGTGAATATGTGAATTTGTTGTAAACATTGATGAAACTATTTGAGTTGCTTATAAGCTATTGCGGAAATTGATGTATGAGATAAGTATATGTGGTAAAGCCGAATGGATAATGTGAAATATGTATGAGATATGTATATGTGGTAAAGCCGAATGGCTAATTTGAAATATGTATGAGATAAGTATATGTGGTAAAGCCGAATGGCCAATGTGAAATATGTATGAGATATGTATATGTGGTAAAGCCGAATGGCCAATGTGAAATATGTATGAGATATGTATATGTGGTAAAGCCGAATGGCTAATGTGAAATATGTATGAGATATGTATATGTGGTAAAGCCGAATGGCTAATGTGAAATATATATATGAGATATGCATATGTGGTAAAGCCGAATGGCTAATGTGAAATATGTATGAGATATGTATATGTGGTAAAGCCGAATGGCTAGTGTGAAATATGTAGGCGATGTGTGTATATTGTGGCCGAATGACCAAATGTGAAAGGTGAGTATTATTAGATATTTGATGAAGCAAATGAATTACAAATATGACAGTCGCTGTGAATGTTGTAACATGTGATTAAATGTACATGAAACTTGGAAATATATTCCGGGTAAGACCCGATGACTACGTGTGGAGATTATGTCCGGGTAAGACCCGATGACTACGTGTGGAGATTTTGTCCGGGTAAGACTCGATAACTTCGTGTGGAGATTTCATCTGAGCTAAAGGTCTCGCCGATAATTCGAGTAGAGGTTAAAGCTATAAGACTTTGTAATAAGAATTGCTTATAAATATATTCAATGCGAAAGGTTAAACAGGTATGTACTCCAAGTTTATATGTGAGCTTGATTTGAACTAAATCATAAGGTAGTTATGTGATGCATACGAGAGCAATCTATGAGACTATTCCTATGATTATGTGACATCGGATCAGTGTGAGAGGTTATGTGAAACTATACAATATATCTATGTCACATGAGCTCACTTTTATGTGAAAGTTTATCTGCCTATTGTATATGATGAGATGTGCATATTCGGTAAAGGGATGGTATGCCCGAAGGAAGAGTGAAATAAAAATACGAACAATTATGTTATAATTTGATTGTTATCTGTTGACATGCTTAAAACTTACTAAGCATTGTAATGCTTACTCTGCTTACTTTGTTTTCTATTTTATAGATCTCATTTCAAGCTACAGTGCTCGGGATCGTCAAAGAACTAGTCACACTATCACTATCCACCGCTTGTTATCTTGTTATGTTTAGAATTATTTTATGGCATGTATAGAATAGACCAAAGGGTCAAGAATATTTTGGTTAATGTATATAAGCCATGCGAAAATGGCATCTTTTGAATGTGTACTTATAGAAGTTTAAATTGTATCCCTGACTGTCTTTAGTACTTATCTAAAGAAATGTTCAAAAAAAAAAATTTACTGTTCTGATATGAGTTTCAAGTCCGGTAATGCCCCTTTACCTATTCCGGCGACGGATACGGGATGGGGTGTTACACATGTTGTTTCTTGATCGTCCTCATATGTAGCATGCTCGAGATGCCCTGTGGGGACATCTGGCCGATGAGAGTGAGGGAGGATGATTGTGCCGCTGTGTTGAGGAGCCCAAAGTGCAGAGCCAATCGAGTCACATAGGGCCCGATAGAGATGACCCCTCTCCTATGCAGCTCCGTCTGATGGTAGATGGTGAGGGCAATGAAAAAGGTAAGGTCGAAGATGTGCCCGTTCACCATGCTCTACAAGAAATAGGCGTTGTGAGTGTTGACGATGCCGGTGCTCTCTCGCTGTCCTATCAGAGTGTGGGCCAAGATGTCGTGTAGGTATCGCAGGGATGGGATAAGGGCTGATGCCTTAGAGCGGCTAGGATCATTGGTGGTCGAGGCAGGGACGAGGTTCTTTCAGTACTTTGAGGGAGAGTAGTAGATGTGGTGATGGAGGGTTTCGAGTTTATTGTCATCCATGAACTCCTCCGTGTACAGCCTTAGCGCAATTTCAAACTTCGGTAAGCTCAACTGGCGCACTAGACCACCAAGGCGGAACTGGACCGTTCTAGGATCGTCGAAGTTTGTCATGATGACCTGAAAATGGAAGGTCGAGTAGGATTCCATTGTGAGCTCGAGATACATCGACTCGATGATCTCAAAGAAGAGCTCTCATAGTTCAGTCGTCAGGAGGGCTCGGACTGCGTCATCCATTTGAATTTGTTCAAGTGTGGCCCAGCCAATGCAGTGGCCCACACTTAGAGGTCAGGCCAGTAATATCTGAAATAGTTCCTCTTGGGGTCGCAAGGCAAACTGGAGGAACGGGTGCCTAATCTCCGTGTTAGGACTCGAGGATGACGTTGCTCCTTTCCTCTTCTTCGAGGCAGGGACAGTGGTCTTCTTACCACGTGAGGTTGACATTGTATACCTGCAATGAAGAGTTGAAGTTAAATACTCCCCAAGAATGTACGCGTGTTAAAACTAAATAAGAATATTTCATGGGGCTCACGTACTAGACTAAAACAACCAAAGCAAATATATCAAGTCATTATTATGAATAGGACTACGAGAGTCATGCAAATAGAAATATCTAGGGAATGAATGCATGCGGGTTGGATAATATGAAAATATAGTGTGGGTAAGCATGAAATCCATGGAAATACAAAAAGAAATGGATGAATATATCCTAATGTATTGACTAAAATAGAAAATTTCTAACAAAAAGCATAAGTATTATTATAACTATGAACATTTACTCAAAAACAATCAAATAAAACAAAAATAATCACAAAATAAGTAAAATATTTGAAGAGGATAGAGAAAAAATAGTAAACAAATGCAAGAAGGAAGAGCTTTGGGTCGTCAAAGGTGGTACTGTGGTCGACGCACGGGCGTGGCAGGTAGGACGTGTGAAGTTGCAGCGGCTAGGGTTAGGGATTTTAGGGAAGGAGGTGATGAATAGTGAGGGGTTTATATAGATTTAAGGGCGCATGGCCATGAGGCACGCTCGTGTGCCCTCATTTTAGCCGGTGTGTTTCATGATTTTGAATTTGGGCGGGCCTTAAATTTGTCACAGGCCCATGTTCTTTGGGCGTGTCGATGCACACTGCCGTGTCGCACGACCGTGTTCTACTTCGTTTGCTTCTCCCATGCCTGTGTGTATAGGTGTACGTCTGTGTTGTTTTATCAGTCTTTAGCACGGGTGGTGGGCACGGGCGTGTCGTACGCCCATGCTAGATTCTCAGTTTCAATCACGGTTTCTCGACATGAGCGTGTCACACGCCCGTGTTTTTTTGACAGACCCACCCACAGCCACGTCGCACGGCCATGGTTACTTATCACATCCCGTGTTTAAGAAAAAAATTTCCATATTTTTACACGGCCGTATCGCATGGCTGTGTCTCCTCTCCTGGTGTGAGCATGGCCTAAGGTATGCTCTTGTGCCTGGTCGTGTGGATTAGAAAACCTATGTTTCAAGGACTCAGTTAGTGAATAGATGTTAAAAACTAAATTTTTAAAGAAATCAATACTGTTAGTGCTCGGGTTGCCTCCCGAGAAGCACTTATTTATAGTCTAAGCTCGACTTACCTCTCTTGTTGCGTGGTCATGGTGGTTCGAGGAGTTTACACTCCTTATCCCTACTTTCAGATTTATCAAAGTAAGGGTTAAGACGAGTACTATTTACCTTGAACAAGCCGAATTTGGGATGAATTACCTCGACTGTACCGTATGGAAAAATACTAAGTACCATAAGAGGGATTTCTTCATTCGGTTCAGAAGTGGTAATACGAGGGTCTGCTGCATCTAATAGCACTTTGTGTCCAACCTTAAGTTGATTTGGGGAAAAATTTATCTTGTCATAGCGTGGTTTTGGTTTATCGTGTGTTTTTAGTTTATGTGTCTGCCATTCATTTAGTTCCTCAATTTGTAGCCTTCGTTCTTCATAGATAGGTCCTTTGTTATTGCTTGAATATGGCTCAGGTTTGTTCTTTGAACCTGTTTCCTGCCAGGAAGGTTTCACCACATAATCAGTTTTAATAGTATGATTTATACTACCACCTTCAATTTTCGATGTGTTACTCGAATTATAAGCTTGAAGGGTGATTGTTTCATTTCCCACATGAAGTGTAAGTTTACCTATGCTAGCATCAATTATTGTTCTAGCAGTTGCTAAAAAGGGTCTCCCTAATATTAAAGCGTTACTATCCTCTTCTATGTCTAGAACAACGAAATCAACTGGGAATATAAATTTGTCAATTTTAACGAGTACATCTTCAATAATACCCCTAGGAAATCTGATTGTTTTATTAGCTAATTGAATACCCATCCTAGTTTGTTTGGTTTCCCAAGACCTAATTGCTTAAATATTTTGTAAGGCATGACATTGATACTAGCCCCTAAATCAGCCAAAGCATTATTAACATCTAAGCTACCAATTAAACAAGGAATCATAAAACTCCCTGGATCTTTTAATTTGTTGGCCAACGGTTTTTTTTTAGTATGGCTGAGCAAACTGCATTTAGCTCTACATGCGACGTTTCATCCAACTTCCACTTATTTGTTAAATGCTCCTTTAAGAATTTGACTGCGTTTGGCATCTGTGAAAGAGCTTCAATAAATGGTAAGTTAATATGTAATTTCTTTAATAATTTAAGGAATTTACCGAATTGTTCGTCTGTGCGGTCTTTTCTTGTCGTATTGGGATATGGCACACTAGGTTTGTACTCTTTACTTACTGGTGTTTGTTCACTGTGGTCTTCCTCACCTCTACTTTTACTTACCACAATTCCTTGTCTCGGTTCTGGTTCAGGTTTCACTAACCCTTCCTTGTCTTGGATGATAATTGCGTTGAGTTTTTTGCTTGGGTTAGATTCAGTGTTACTCGGCAAGCTACCTTGTGGTCATTCAAATATTAATTTGGCGAGCTATCCTATCTGAGCTTCGAGCCCTTGGATCAATGCTTGTTAATTCTTAAGTGTTGTCTCGGTACTCTGAAAATGAGTTTCTGACACTGAGATGAATTTTGTTAGCATCTCCTCAAGCTTTGGCTTTTTCTCTTGTTGGTAGGGTGGTTGTTGGAGGCTTGGAAGTGGTGGTCTCTGATTCCTTTGGCCTCCCCATGAAAAATTTGGGTGGTTCCTCCAACCTACATTATAAGTGTTACTATAAGATTATTTTGAGATTGAGGATTATTACCCATATAATTTAACTGCTCATTCTCCATGTTGTGGCCATAGGGTGGGTATTCTGAATTGCTTGATCCACCTCCACTTACTTCGCACTGCATTACTGGGTGAACCTATGAAGAACCAAGAAAACCGTAAATTTTTCTATTCAAAAGTTCTACCTGATTAGAGAGCATGGTGACTGAATCGGCGTTAAAAACGCCGGCTATTTTTGTTGGCTTTGTCCTTATGACATGCTACTGATAATTATTCAGTGACATCTCTTCTATAAATTCATAAGCATCCTCAGGTGTCTTATTATTGATAGTTCCACCAGCAGCTGCGTCAATCATCTGTCTAGTCAAAGGATTCAGGCTATTATGAAACGTTTGAACCTGTAGCCAGAGTGGTAACCTATGGTAAGGGCATCTTCGCAAAAGGTCCTTGTATCTCTCCCATGCATCGTAGAGTCTTTCTAAATCCATCTGCACAAAAGAAGAGATATCATTACGTAATTTAGTCGTTTTAGCCGGCGAAAAATATTTTAATAAAAACTTTTCGGTCATTTGTTCCCAAGTAGTGATTGGCCCTCGTGGTAATGAGTTCAACCACTGTTTAGCTTTGTTCCTCAATGAAAAAGGGAATAACCAAAAGTGAATGGCATCATCAGAAATGCCATTGATTTTAAAAGTGTCGCAAAATTCTAAGAAATTCGCCAAATGAGCGTTTGGGTCCTCGTCCTGCAAACCATCAAACTGAACAAACTGTTGGATCATTTGAATAGTGTTAGGTTTCAGTTCAAAATTATTCATAGCAACAACAGGCCTAACTATGCTCGATTCAGTTCTTGTTAAAGAAGGTTTAGCATAATCATAAATAGTACGCGGAGCAGGATTCTAATTTATTGGATCAGCGGCAATCACAGGAGGTAGCGGATTTTCCTGTTTTTCTGTCATCTTATCGGTTGTGGTTGAAGTATCGTCCTCCTGCTCTTCCTCTGTTTATCGTAAGCTTTGCCTTATTTTTCTTCGATTTCTACGAACTATGCGATCAATCTCACTATCAAACAGTAATGGTCCTGACGGGTTTCTTCTAGTTATACACTATAAAAACCTGCCAGGAACGAATAAAAGAAAAATTAGAAAAGAAAATAAAAATTTAAATTGCAAATAAAGTAAAATGGCTAAAGTAATAAAAATCGAGTGTTCCTAATATCTTAGTTCCCCGGCAACGGCGCCAAAAACTTGATATGTGATATTCGCGATAGGTTTTAAAGATTTATAATTAATCGTTCTTGAAACTAACTATTATCACGATGAAGGCAAGTGTACCTATCGAACAGTAGTATAGCTTTAGCAAGACTAGATTGTCGAACCCAAAGGAACCAAGAGTACTAGTAATTACTTCCTTTTTATTAGCTAGCCTAAAAATTAAGGGGTTTGCTTATCTAAATTAATTAACTAAACTAAGGATGCACAGAGAGAAATTGGGGAAAAACTTTTGAGAAAATTTGATTTATTAAGACAATACCCAAGGAAAAATCTACCTAGACCTCACTTATTATTTGACTCTGAATCAGACGATTTATTCATTTGACTTGATCCGTAGAAATCCCTAAGTTATACTATTATCTCTCTCGAGACTAATAACGTCTAACCTTAGGTTGATTAATTGAAATCTCTTTCTAATTAACGCCCTAGTGTTGCATTAACTCGATCTATGGATCCTCTTATTAGGTTTCACTCTAATCCAACAAAATCTTATAACCTTATATCTAGGCGTGCAATCAACTTCACTTAATTATGACAAATTTACTCTTAGACAGGGTCTTTTCCTCCTCTGAATAAGAGCATTAACTTGAATCAATATCCTGGAATATTAAAACAATAATTAAGAACACATAATTAAGAATAAGTCAAATATTTATCATACAATTTAGATAATAATAAAAAGATCTGTCTTAGGCTTCATTCCCCTTAGGTATTTAGGGGGTTTAGTTCATACTTATGAAAGAAAACATCTCAAAAGAATAAAGATAACAAAACATAAAGAAAACCCAAAACCCCTAAATGGTTGAAGGGAGATCTTTAGTATCGACGATGAATCCAGCTTCTGAGATGGATCAATCGGCTTCCCTTGAGTAATTCATTGCCTCCTACTCCGTGTATCCCTTCTCAGTGCCTCCTCAGGTGTTTAAATAGGCTTTTGAATGCCTAAGAGCCCTTAAAAGTGGCCTTTTTCCGAATAGGACTATACGTAGGCTTGACAAGGACATGCTTGTGTACGATTGCTCCAGCCCATGGTCAAAGCTGTTAAATAGGCACGGGCGTGTAGTCTACCCGTGTAAGTCGTGCTTTGATCTTGCCAAATGGACACGGCCGTGTAGCTTACCCGTGTGAGGAAGTCTAGGCCGTGTTGATTTCCCATGTGGGTCTATTTTCTCCGTTTTCGGCTCGTTTCTCGCTCTTTTTACTCTCCTATGCTCACCTAAGTGTAAAATATGAAATTAAAGGATTAGGAGCATCAAATTCACCAAATCTAAGGAGAAACCATCCATAAATGTGCTAAGCATGGGATAAAAATATGTATAAATTACAGTTTATCAGCAAGGTTTGCCTAACATGGCAAATCACAACAACAATGTGAGCTTATCATATAATCAACCATAATATCATATAAACATGTACCAATTCAATCCATTTCAAAATCAATATCTCAACATCATGTTCTTATTCAATTCCACATTTATTCATTCAAACATCAATCTCACGTTAATTCTTTTCAATTTTTCTTTTCATTAGCTACTTATCCCAGTGAACTCTAGTAAATGCATCTGGTTGCACAGGTATATCTAGTACAATAATTGCTTGTCCGAGCTGAATAAATATTCATGTCAAGTTACCAATCTATGCTAAACCTTTAATGACATATTCAATTGCTTAGTCAAGCTGAAAATATACATGTAAGGTTACCAGTCCAAGCTAAACGTTTAAAACGACATCAAGTTACCAGTCCAGGCTAAACATGTGACACATGTATCTTCGAGTCTGCAACAAGTGTTTGATCTCAGTAATCAATCCGTAAAAGTGTGCACAAAACCTTTACTAAGTTCACCCAGGCATTTTCAACACATATATATATTTCTTTACAATTTAGTCCAAATCTCGCCTTTTGTACCAAATCACAAACAATTCAAATTTCAACCTAACATAAACATATTCATAATTTAAATACATAATACAATCATACCATATGAACTTACTTGACGAAAATAGAAAATGAGATGAACTTCAAGGACTATCCAACAATTTTGGCTTTTCTCTGATTATCCCCAATTTGATCACATTCTCAATCTATCAAGGACCAAAAGTTTGAACTTCTAAAAAGGGTTTTTCTACTTTGGTTTTTCGACAAGAAAGATGAAAGGTAGAAGATGACCATTTTAATTAATGTTTTAGCTTTTATACTTAGGTTATAAATTAATTAATTACTTAATTAACTTATATTAATCTTAATTAACCAAATTTGGTGGATGATAAGATGATTCTCCACTAATTATTTTAGAAAAATAGTTTAATTACCATTTTGAACCTTTTGCAATTTAAAATTTATAATGACATAAATTTTACAATTTAGGCCTTGTACCTTAATTAATTATCAATTCAACAAAATTAAAAGATCAAACTTTAATAAAATTTAATAATAACCTCATAAGTATTAATATTTAATATTTACAGACTTATATTACGAAAATGGGGTCCCAAAACTATCGTTTTTAACACTATTGAAAGTTGGGATGTTACAACGAATTTTTGTCTTGGTGAGAAATTTTCTGATGATAAATTGGTACACAAAGTGTTGAGGTTTTTACCAAAATGGTTCACCATTAAAGTCATAAAAATATAAGAGGTTAAAGATATTACTACTCTCAAGCTGGATGAGTTGATAGGCTCACTCTAAACCTTTGAGCTGAATATGGAGGAAGCAAAACATGACACAATAGGCTTGCCAAAGAACGTAGCGTTCAATGCTCAAAAGGCTATCCCAACAGCAAAATAGACAATGGAGGACATTGATGAGATAAATAATCAATTAACCTTGCTCATAAATAGCATGAAAAATTTCACTAAGAAGGAAAATAAAGTAGACATCAGTAAGACAAGGAAGAAGGATGTTCAATGTTATAAATGTAAGAGATTTGGACACTTACAATCATAATTTTCTAATACTAAAAAGAAGGAGAAGTAACTTATAGTCACTTGGAGTGATGAAGAAATTCTGATGTAGATGAAGATGTGATCATTTATGTTGTTTTTAGTACTATTGTTCCAAACCATTTTCCAACAGATTTTAAAGAAGATTCGAATAATAATGATGTTCCTTCTATATCTTTGGAGGATGTTTATAGCCATATGTTAAAGAAACAATAAATCTTACCTAAGTAAATATAACAATTCAATAAATAATAATTCAACAACAAGTGTTTCCTGCCATCCATAATGTCAAACCGGTGAGTTGCATAATTCAATTCAAAGCTCAAATGGTAATTTTCCAAGAAAACATACATATCCACAATAGAGTCAAGTCAGTATATCAAGTACATGTCATACCATTCAAGTCATTAAATAGGTTATAGTACAATAATTTACGACCTGATGAATGACTTATAGATACGAGTACACAAGTAATCCAACCGACACACACCAAACGCTCATAAGAGCTAATTCCACTGATAACACGCCACGACACTAAATGCCTAGCCCTTAGGCTATACATCTGCCCCCATAACACGCTAGATCAAAGAGTATAACATGAGAGTTCGCAACAAATGTTGAACCTCGGTATACTTAGGAAAAATATATAAAAAGCACGCCACATCAATCTCCACTGCAACCTCGCATAACAAACCATCATTCAGTTGTACTTTATCTCACATTCATCTAGCCCAAGTGTCGAAATTTAACATCATTTTCTCAAACAACTTTACTGCATAAATAGAATGGTTAATATCCACTATTTCATATTATACAATCATAAAATTCATAGATATTAAATTACAAATCGAACGAACTTACTTGGGCTGAATTGTAATAGTTGCAGAAGTTCAAGGACTATTTAGTAATTTTTCTTTTTCCACGTAAATAAACAGGGTATTGATCTAAAATGTAAAATTTTTCAATATTAACTTGCATTGCATAATCAAATTTATTCTACATTTTATACCATTTCATTTTTCAAAATTACACAATTGCCCCAAACTTTTACAATTTATGCAATTTAATCCTTTAACCCGAAAATCATCAAATTAACCATTTCTAAAGACTCACATACCAGCCGAACATTCAAGGCCTCTAAACAATCCATAAAACACCTTTTATTCATTAATAAACCATGTGATTTTAATATTTTAACAATTTACTCCTTCAATAAAAAACTAACTAAAATCACTTTACAAAACAACCGCAAATCATAACCAAAGCTTCAAACATATAATTATCATCACAATCAACTAAGATTCATCAATGGTAACTTTCAATTTTTAACAGATTCAAAAACGAAGGTACGGGTTAGTTGGACCTAGTTATAATGATCTCAAAAACATAAAAATTACAAGAAAACAAGTTAATTTCCATACCATGCAAAGCCAAGGAGGTGACCAAAGCTCCCTAGGTCTCCAATGGTGATTTGGGAAAATAGTTGAAGAAAATGAAGAAGAAATGCCTTAATGGTAGAGATAAAAATGGGGATGATAAAATGAAGGTGAAGTCCAAAACCTATCCATCTCATTTAAAAGGAAAAAAATGGATTATTTAAATATTGCAAAAAAATATTCTAAACCTATTAAGAGCTAAACTATTAGCAAAACAATTTTGTTGTAGGAGATGAAGCCAAAAACCAATGGGAGCATGAGAGAAGCAAAAAGAGAGAAAGTTGAAGAAGATTCAAGGGGTAAAGAAGGAGAATTGGTGGTTGACAATGGAGAAGCAATTAGAGAAGCATATATAGGAGCAGTTTTCGGAGAGATCTTGGAGGCTTAATGATATAAAAGCTCGAACTTTTAAAAAGAAAATCAATTAAGTCCTTTTGACCTTTGTGCACCCAATTAAATCATTCAACTTAGAAAATTAATCAAATATACCCTTTACCAAATGTTGGCAGATAAAAACTAATAGAATTCATGATGTGGCAGTTATAAATGTTAAAAAAAAACCTTATTTTTGAAATATGTCATTAAATATGTATACATTTTAATGATGTGGATTTTTTTTACATTGAATTTTTTAAAAATATTTGTTTTTTATGTTTCAATGTTTAAAAGTAAAAACTTTCAAGTTTTGTAGATTTTCCTCCATCAAAATTTTCCTTTATCTTCTTGGAAACCAGACACTATTTGCAGAGCATTTTCAGAAAATTACAAAAAATAAAAAATATTCCATAAAGCTTTCATCTTTTTTCACCATCCACAAACTTAATATTCATTTTCATCAATCTTCATCCTCCACTCACTGCTTACTTGTGAAACTGAAATATACACATTCGAAACAACTCCTTCTCCATTGCTAATTTCTTTTCCCCACTAAGCACTGAAGTTAAACAGTCATTTTTAACAAAAACGAACCATAACCATACCATTAACAAAACACAAATCATTAAGCCAAAGGCAAATGTTTCAAATGTATAAAACCCAAATAAAAAAGAAGTGACTAGTTAACAAAAATAGGCAAATAAATCTTGACAATTTTCCTAAAAATATTGCAATAACACGAATCAAGAAAAGTTGTAAAAATTCTTTGTAACTCATATTTGATTAGAAATCCTCCATAGAAAATCCTCTGGTGGATACATCCACCCATTAATCGAGTAAAAGAGTGCAAACTTGTTCTATGTTGGGTAACTAAAAAAATTCACTCAGGTCTTTTGATTCTTCCGAGGCATTGAACTTACAAAGAAAAAGATTTGGATATTAATGATGATAATGAAGATGAGTTAAGTTTTGAACTCAAGGTTTAGATTCACAAAGTTCCTGTTAGCATCAAGGAAAATCATTTGGGAAAGAGAAAGAAAGGGAAAAAGGGTTTTATTATAGTGTTAAAACGAGAACCGAAAAGAGCTTTACTGGCAACAAGATGGTAGCGGTGACGGTTAGTTTTAGAAAAGGAAAGGTTCTTCATTTTGAGAAGAAGTTTGAAATTGAAGAAGAAAAGGTAATAAAAAAGAAATTTATTTTATTTATAAATTTATTATTTTAATAAATAAATTTCATGTCATAATTTTTTTTTAAAATTTCCATGCCACTCTACCATGTGAAAAAAATGAAACTTTAAAAACAATTTAAACTAATTGTAACTACCACGTTATTAGTTTCATTAGTTTTAATGGTCAAAAGGTCTATTTAATTGATTTTCTCAATTGAATGATTTAATTGAGTGAAAAAGATTAGAAGGGCTTAATTGATTTTTTAAAACCTTTGAAGCCTTTTATACCATTAAGCCTAATAATAATATAAATATTTAATATTTGGTTTTACAAGTCTTACATAACCGAAACTCTAATAAAATGAATAAACTCTAATAAAATTAATAAATAAATATTTAATCTTATATAAAAATCTAAAATTTGGGCCTATAGAATAACACCATAACTTAAGCTCCCAAACTTGAACTGACGTGTTTTGAAGTGTGTTGTAAAATTAATAGATAGCTTTTCGATTCATAAGAGGACAACTCAATTTAGAAATACTCGAATCCTAACAAAAAAATGCATCGCAAGTTGGCTGATGTTTCAAACTTGAACTCAAATAAGTTTACCTCTCACGAGTTCGTATCATTGGATATTTCGTGTTATTGGTGTATTTTAAAGTGGACTCTCGAATCATGTAAAATTTGCTTTATCATAATTAAAGATAATTGGATATTTATTTTAATCAAATTTTATTTTCATTAAACTTGATTAAATAAAGTTTCAAATATATGTATTTTACTCAAATTTCTTTTGGAGAAAATAAAACTTACCAACTAATTTAAAAGAATTCCGGTTATTTACCCTAATCCTTGTATCACATGCCCTAAGATCCTCGAGTGAAAGTAAAAGATGGCTGTTGGCATGCCACTTAACCCGATTCAATAAGGGTTTCAAATGATGGGTAAAATAGTTGATTAGTCAACACTTGCTATTTAATTATAAAATTTGATGTCATGTTACATACCTATCAATTTTTGCCCAAATAGTTTTTTTTGTGAAACTATTCATGGATAAATTAACTTATTAATAAATGAAACTGTTCTGATAAGTGGTACGTTGAAAAACTCGTTAGGTTAAAGTTTACTATAAGTCTCTCTATGTTCATTTTAGTCAAGGAATGTTTTAATCTTTCTACATTTGAAAAGTTAATATTTTTCCTTTCAAAAAAATATATTTTTTAATCCCTATATGTTAACTCTACTGTTAATGGAATGAAGTAGCTTAATGATAACTAATGTAGCATTAAAAAATAAATCAAATAAAAGTTAAATAACAATTTTGAAAAAATGAGTAAATGTAAGAAATTGATTTTGCTTTTACTCTCAAATTGTTTTAAGTTCTTTTGTTTTTTTGTACAGTTTAAATTATTTGTAGTTTGGTCCATATTAGTCGCCATTAAGCGACATAATTCCATTTGTTTCAAGACCAATAAACTTTTATTTTGTTGTAATATTTTATTTAATGCTACATCAACCACTGTTAAGCAAAGTCATTCCATTGATGGCAAAATTAACGTGTAGAAACTAAAATATCAATTTTCAAATGTTTGGGGATTAAAAATTTTCTTTTAAGAATAGAGACTAAAAATGATTTTGTTTTAAAAATGATATAGACACCAATGAACTTTAACCAAATGTTTTGACCGTTTTTATTTTTTGAAAAGTATGTTATTATAAGGAAAAAGATTGATAAATATAAAATAATTTACAGAAAAATAAAACAAACATGTAAGTGTCTTCCATTTTTATTTTCTGAAAACATCATCTTTGCATTCTCTCACCACCAACATCATCACACCCACAAGACCATTGCTAAGATTTATCTCTCGGTTCGTCTTCTTTTATTCTCTTACACGTCTTCTGTTGTTCTAGGATCTAAGTAATAATCTTAATATAAATAAAGAGAAATATATCAATTGTGAAGCACTATCAAATTCACTTGGTATAATGCGACACTACTTATTACACCAACAACCAATAAGGAGCAAGCATTGGATCACGAGGTATTATCCCTCTCATGCCTTTTATCATCTTCTTTTTTATTTTATTAAATTAAGATATTTTTACTCTCTTTATAACCATGGAATCTTAAGCATCATACAACAATTGAATTGCCAATTTTGATTCTCTTACCTTTTAATCTTACTGACCAATTCAAGCGCACCTCAACAAATTTGATACACACCTACTCAAAAAGCCACTAATAAATCTCACATTCTCATAAAATCTTTGACTCTTTCATCCTCACCATTCTTCGGCATAAATAAAAATTCTTAAAAATAATATAATTATGGCACATATATATATTAATGTATCAAAATTTTAGTAAGTATAAATTTGAATATAATACCATAACATGATATATAATTTTATAAAAAATTTAAAAAATGATTTTAAAAAATATTTTACATAAAATCATTTAAATATTTCAGAAAATTAATCTATTTTTAAAAATTATTTTAAGTTAAACAAACCCAAGCCACAAATAGGAATCCACAAGACATTGCTACGACCTCACTTATTGGGCTAGTTGATTGCCTTACTCAGATGGTTGCTGGCCCATTGCTACGACCTTTTTGAACATTGATGCAGAAGTTTTACTTACTTGGATAAATATGATTTTGGCCCTTAAATTTAGTAATCACGTCCATTTAGGTATTTATATTTTTTTATCCATTTTGATACATGAATTTCATTATTGAATTCATTTTAGTCCCTAAATTTGAAAAATATAAAAGTTTGATGATGTGATACTTTGAGATTAGTGCCACACCATCACTTGAAAATTAAGAAATTTATATAAATTTTTAGGTAAGCACGTGGTACAATCTTAGAGTTTCTAATAACCAAACAAGTGGTTGAACCGGTCAAACCAAGTTCTTGATTCAATTGGCTTGATCGGTTCAATTGTTGAACCAATAATAATTGATTAATTAATTAAAAATTCATAAATTTTTTTTTAAAAATTGTTAAATCTGTTCAACCACTAGTTTTTGTCTCAATTTTTGATTTTTTCCCATTTCAAGCATTTTCTGATTCAATTGGTTCAACTTCTTTATTTGGACTAGTATATTGGTCTGTTTTGGATCCAATCGGTCCGACCTGTCAATCCAATTATATTCCAAGAACACCTGTAAAATCATTAAATCTTGATAATATCCAAGTTCAAGAACCAAAATCGATCTAGTTGCTAATTCATTCAGATTGATACCTCAATCAATTTCTGATTCATTCTGTCAGTTCAATCCAATTCAAACAACATTGCCTTTGATCTGTGTTAAAAACATATTTATATAAGATATAGATTTAAATATAAAGGTAATGGGATGATAAAACTTTGGTATTGCGGACAAAGATTGAGATTCCGAGCCCTTAAGTGCTCAAATCCGAATCCTATTTTGCGTAGATAATATATAGGCTCTATCTAAATTTGAATCTAACTTAAATCTCACCAATCCTGTTAAGAGTTATTCAAGGTCAAAGGAAACTATATCCTAATTATGTTTTATAATATTTAATAATAATCTAATAAACTTTATCAATTAAAATAGTTCTACTTATACCCTTCAGTCAAATCAAATTTATTCAAACTACAACGTTGAAGATCAAATTCATAAAGACAAGAATTAATACTAATCCAAAATAAAATTGAGCCAAAAAAATGGCTTTGAATTTGTAAAACAAACTCAACATTAAAAAAATCGACACTAATTCGAAATATTCAGGTATGAATTTCAAATTAATTAGTAAAAGCATCCCAAACTAGCTCTTTCATGGTACCAAATCAATACACCCCTCCTCCCCAACCCTTTTACTCTTTGAGGATAACATATGCTAACATCCTCTAAACTTGTTATTTGGAGTTGTGCGGAAAAATAGAAAAATAAAAAAGAGGTGGACCAAGGTTAGGGAACTTGCAAGAGAAGGGCAAGACCTTATTTCCTGGTAGCAATTCAAATGTGAAAGCAATTACAGGGCACATCGCCCGATTATCCTCCAATTGCAAATGCTGGACTTACCTTAAGGGGAAACCCCACACTCTACATAGGATTGCTTCTTCTCAACTGTAACTGCTTTGTGGGACAACTCCAATACTTATATATATATTCAACATGATGAACCTTGAAAAAAGAAACAGTGGTAACCATCCCTTTTGTAACAGTTCACACATACAGCAGAGGCTATTGCGATATACAAAAGCAAAAGCAAAAGATGCTGTTTAGATCACGAGAGTAACCTTCAAGCTTTAGAGGACCTTTGAGGAAAAGCAACAGACAGTGCAACCCCGGATTTCTAGTCAGACAAAAAGCTAGTTTGTGTTCTATATGTAATCTGTTTGTATGGTTAATGGGGCCATCTCCTCCACCTCTTCTATATACTTATATAATTGTATCCTGGGTATAATAATTTAGTTTACTTATGCGATTCAAGTGGTTTAGGATCAAATTTTATCATTCATCTGCAATTCTTTTTCTATTTTCAACCTACGATTGGAAAAACATGCCTACAATTTCATTAGGAAAATGTTGTGCTATATTAGGATTCAAATACCTTCTGTTCTACGGAAGAATACTGTTATCGTAATGCTAATATTGCTATACATATAATATTGTTTAACAATTTCTTTTAAACTATTCCTCTCTTTTGCATCCATCCCTGTCTTCCATGACCCATTTTGCTTCAATTATAAGAAAATGATCTTGGTAAACTGACTTTTTTTTTTTTTATATATAAAATGAGATTTGATGGTTTAGATTGATCATAGCTAGCTTAAAAGAGGTTCCCCGTGTTTACCAAATTAACTAGCTACTAGGAAGAATTTAGTAAAATATCAACAGAGGGGGTCCCGCTGTTATCATTGAAACAGCATCTCAGTTGACTCTATTTGATCAAATTTGATCTATTTCACTCGCACCTTCACCACCTCCATGGCTACACCTGATCTACACCTCATAATTCCCCCCATTTCTATTTTTGGACAGTGTTATTCATTGGAGGCAAATCAATGTCAAACTCGACGAGGTCTGACCCCTATGTTATTGCAATATCTGTGTTTTCCTTTTCCCCTGGTTAACTTATTCAATCATGAAATGATAATTCAAGATGCCATGCACAAAAAATCCAAGACAAATTAATATATTGTTTCTTTCAATTCTTTATAATTGACAATGATCAACGGCGTGTAAAATGTGAATCATGCTTCAAGTTCGAAAGGGTTGATTTTGTTGGTGTTTTGGGACACTTTATCTGGAGGAAATATAGACTTTAGTCTGGAACTTAAACAACAATGTAATGAATTCGGATGAAGAATGAAGAAAACTTGAAAATTCAAGTCAGGAGATTTGAGTTTGAAAAACAGAATAAAATTGAAGGCAAGAAAAGAGAGAGTAATTTTGGATGAAATTCTGATGAATTTTCATTACTATGAACTTTGGCATGAAGCCATTTCATATACCAGACAATGACTGGTCAAAAACAACAAATACATCACCTAAACATTACCTAACACCACTTGATTCATTGGAACTAGATAAATTTGACTTGCACACTTAAGCAAAGCCGGTGATCAGCTATTTTACCATCAAGTTACATCAATTGTCATCCAAACATAGTTCAAAATAAACTAAATTACAAAACATTGTTAAAAAGTAACAAAATGAAACTGAGATGAAATAGTAGCATTAACATCCTCAGTTGCATGTATTTCATCCAGTAATGCTACAGCAGCTACTTCTTCATATTTCATCTGCAAGACTTATGTGCATGAATTCTTACGTGCATGAACTTTTCTTTGGTTGCATAAGCTGTATGGAGGGCCATTCTCTAACACTCCTCCTTGGTCTCCATGCTGCTGACTCCTAACTGCTTCCTCAATTTGATGAACCTTGACACACCAAGAGCCTTTGTGAAGATATCAGCAACATGTTCTTCTGAATTGCAATGAATCAGCTCTACCTCTCGAGCTTGTTCCATTTCCCTTACCATATGTAGCTTGATGCTCAAATGCTTTGTTCTACCATGAAAAACAGGATTCTTTGCAATTGCAACAACAGACATGTTATCACAATAGATCTCTGTTGCTTCCCTTTGATGTAGGTTCAAATCAGCTAGGATTTTCCTCAGCCAAATGGCTTGATTAACAGTACTTGCAGCTGCAACATACTTAGCTTTTGCTGTTGATTGAGCCACTATAGATTGCTTCTTTGAACTCCATCAGAACATTCCTGAGCCTATTGTGAATGCATAACCAGAAGTGCTTTTCATATCATCTTTTGAACTAGCCCAGTCACTGTCAGTATAGCCTATCAGCTTCAAATTTTTAGTTTTTCTAAACTGTATCCCATGGCTCAAAGTACCCTTGATGTACCTGAGCACTCTTTTTGCTGCTTGAAAATACTGTGTGTTGTAGCAATGCATGAATCTCGATAGTATACTTACAGAAAACATGATATCCGGTCTAGTAGTTGTTAAGTACAATAAGCAACCAACTAGACTCCTATAGGTAGATTTACTGACCTGTTCATGGTCCCCTTGGCTTGACAACTTCATTCCAACAGCCATAGGTGTGCCTGTTGGCTTGCAATTCTCCATAGAGAATTTGCTTAAGATTTTTGCAGCAAATGTCTTCTATCCCAAGAAGATTCCACTTTGTGTTTGCAGCACCTCCATTCCAAGGAAATATGTCATTTGCCCCAAGTCAGACATCTCAAACATGTCTTTCATTTTGGCCTTGAAATCAGCCAACATAATCTGATCTCCTCCTGTCACCAAGAGATCATCCACATAAAGGGACACAATGAGTTGTGTTTCAGCCTGTTCCTTCTTGACATACAATGTTGGTTCACTGATGCATCTTTCGAATCCCAAAACTAATCAAGTAGCTGTCAATTCTGGCACACCAGGCTCTAGGAGCTTGTTTTAAGCTATACAATACTTTCTTCAAATTGTACACTTTGTGCTCTTCACCAGGCACTTTGAATCCTTCAGGCTGTTTTACATAAATTTCTTCTTCAAGGAATCCATTGAGGAAGGCTGACTTCACATCTAGTTGATGTATGATCTATTGCTTTTGTGTAGCCAAAGCAACTAAAAATCTGATTATATCAAGCCTGGCTACTGGTGCAAAAGTTTCCATGTAGTTCAAACCATATTGTTGACTGAGCCCCTTGACAACAAGTCTAGTTTTCAGCTTGTTTAAACTGCCATCAGCATTTTGTTTGGCTCGATAGACCCATTTTACACCAATGGTCTTTCTGTTGGCAAGTCTTTCAGTCAGCTCCCATGTCTGATTCTTCTGAATCATCTTAATTTCATCAATCATCGCTTACTTCCATCCTTCATCAGCTTCAGCTTCTTCAAAACTGGTTGGCTCCATTATAGCAACTTGTGCTCTTTTATAAATTTCAGCTAAAGGTCTGGTCCCTCTGACTGGCACATCATCTATGTTCATTTCTGGACCAACTTGATCAGGTTCAATCTGGCCTGCTATGAGTTCCTCAGAAACATCCTGGGGTTCATTTATTTCCCAATTCCAGTATGCCTTCTCATCAAACACCACGTCCCTGATCACTTGGACTTTGTTTGTTGAAGGATCCAAGATTCTATAACCTTTCTTGATTGAGCTGTAGCCTACCAGAATACCAGGTTTGGCCCTTTTTGACAACTTGCCCCTCTTCACAGCTGGTACATGGCTGTAACAAAGGCAACCAAATACCTTCAAATGAGCCAATGATGCCTTAAACCCGAACCAGGCTTCAAATGGAGTCTTATGGTCCAATGCCTTGGTTGGTAGCCTGTTCTAAATATAAACAGCAGTATTAACTGCTTTAGCCCACATGGTCTTAGGCAAATTCTTCTGGAATAGCAAACATCTGGCCATATTCATCAAGCTTCTATTTTTCCTTTCACTTACACCATTTTATTGAGGTGTATAAGTGTTAGTGGGCTGGAATTTAATGCCTGCTTCATCGCAAAAGGTATTAAACCCAGATGAAGTATACTCAGTCCCATTGTCTGACCTCAAGGTCTTCAACTTACAACCTATTTCAGTCTCTACTGCAGCTTTAAACTTCAAAAAAAAAAACCTACCTCTGACTTGTTCTTCAAGAAGTAAATCCAACAGTATCTTGTAAAATCATCAATGAAAAGAATGAAATACTTGCTGCCATTCAATGATTGAGTGTTCATAGGGCCACACATATTAGTGTGTACTAGCTGCAGCTTATCTGAAGCTCTCCAGGTTGATTTTGTAGGAAATGGTTGTCTAGCTTGTTTTTCTATCTGGAAAACCTCACAAACCTCCTCCTCTTCAACTGAGTTGATAAAGTTATCAACCAGATCTTCTTTGGTTAGCTAGTCCATGGATCTGTAGTTGGTATGACCAAGCCTTTGGTACCGAAGCTTGGAATCTTTAGTAGAGACAGTGAAGACAGAGTGTGAGCCACTTGGCCAGTTGACTTCAAAGCATTTATCAGTTATAGTGACTGACATGAGGCTTGATCCGTTTGGATCAGCAATTTGGCACTCCTTGCCCTTGAACACAACTGAATAGCCTTTTTCCATCAATTAAGCAATGCTGAGAAGGTTTCTATCAATCTCAGGTACTAGCAATACATTTGATATGATTTTGTTGCCTGTGGGAGTGCATATCAACACTTCCCCTTTTCCTTCAGCCTTGATAAACTGCCCATTACCAGCTTTCACCTTGGTTTTGCAGCTTCTGTCCAAGGTTTTGAAAATGGTTGTATCTGGTGACATGTGGTTAGTGCAACTACTGTCCAAAAGCCATCCTTTTGAGCCCTTCTTCTGGCCAGCTGAGCATGACACAGCAAATACCTGCTCCTCATGGTTACTACTATCTTCAGCCATTTGAGCTTCAGCATTTTTCTGTTGTGCTTGATTCTGCCTAGGTCTGCCTTTGTTTTTGCAAACCTTTTCAACATGCCTCTTTTTCTTGCAATGTTGGCATAGAGCATTTAGTTTAAACCAACATCTATCTTCTGGATGACCTGCTCTTTTATAGTGCCTGCAAGGTTGATCCCCTCTTCTTGCAGCATCAGGCTTAGGCCTGTTTTTCCAATTCTTTTTGCCTTTGTAGGCAATGGTGCTCGAGGCAGCCTTGGATTTAGCTTGAAAAGCACTTTCTTGGTGCTCCTCCATCCTGCTAGCTCTTATTTGTTCCTAAGCATAAAGAGCATTGATGAGCTCAGTTAAGGAGATACTTGCTAGGTCTCTCGAATCTTCAAGGGATGAGATTTTTGCCTCATATCTTTCAGGCAATGTTGAGAGTACCTTCTCCACGATTCTTGCCTCACTAAATTGTTCTCCAAGTAACCTTATGCTGTTTACCACAGCCATAATCCTATCATAATACTTTTTGATAGTTTCTTCCTCCTTCATCTTCAAGTTCTCAAACTTCCTTCTCAAATTCAACAACTGCTGCTACCTTGTCCTTTCTGTACTTTTAAACTCCTCTTTGAGCTTGTCCCATGCTTGCTTTGGAGTCTCACAAGCCATGATTCTGGTGAAGATAACATCAGACACACAGTTTTGAATGTAGGACATGGCTTTGTGCCTTTTGGTCCTTTCATCAGAATGTTGTCTGATTTGAGCCACTGTTGGGTTGGTCTTAGAGGTGCTGGTTCAACATCTGAGTTGACAACCTCCCACAAATCAAATGCTTGTCGGTAGTTCTTCACTTTTACTACCCATATGTGGCAGCCTTCTCCATTGAACACTGGTGGTGGCACTGGTGAGAATCCTGATGAAGACATGGTTCTACAGGCCCACTAAGAATTTGGCTCTAAATACCAATTGTTGGTGTTTTGGGAAACTTTATCTGGAAGAAGTATGGACTTTAGTATGGAACTTAAACAACAATGTAATGAATCCGGATGAAGAATGAAGAAAACTTGAAAATTCAAGTCAAGAGATTTGAGCTTGAAAAATAGAATAAAATTGAAGGCAAGAAAAGAAAGAGTATTTTTGGATGAAATTCTGATGAATTTTCATTACTATGAACTTTGGCATGAAGCCATTACATATACCAAACAATGACTGGTCAAAAACAACAAATACATCACCTAAACATTACCTAACTCCACTTAATTCATTAGAACTTGATAAATTTGACTTGCACACTTAAGCAAAGCTGGTGATAAGCTATTTTACCATCAAGTTACATTAATTGTCATCCAAACATAGTTCAAAATAAACTAAATTACAAAACATTGTTAAAAAGTAACAAAATGAAACTGAGATGAAACAGTAGCATTAACATCCTCAGTTGCATGTATTTCATCCAGTAATGCTGCAGCAGCTACTTCTTCATATTTCATCCGCAAGACTTATGTGCATGAATTCTTACGTGCATGAACTTCTCTTTGGTTGCATGAGCTGTGTCGAAACCATTCTTTTAAAAACGGGGATCGACTTTGTTTGAAAGTGAAAATTAAAATAGGAGTCGCCACCGATCTTTTATTAGGTGTGATCGGATCACCTTTGTTTTAATAAATCAATTTGAGTTTACTAGAACAGGGCCTTTGGTCTACGAAACTTGAGAGAATGAGTTCGGGAGTCAGTTACGTACGAGGAAGGATTAGCACCCTCGACACGCCCAAAAATTGGTGCCGAATTGATTAGTTAGTGTCTTAATGTCGAAAATTAAAAATCGGGAAGGGACTTGAAATATGATCTTTTCTATTAATACTGATTTTAAAATTCTTGAATTGGCTTAAATCGATTTGTTTAAAGATTTCCTTATCTCGAGATATCGGAGTATCACATCCGTAAGTTAGGACACAATACCATGAATTCCCGAGCACAAGGTCGTCTTTTAATTTATATTGGAAATCAGTGTATTTCAAAACTCAAAAGGATATTTAGCTATTTAGAACCAACAAGAGAACCGAAACCCCGTAAGTTAGGGCACAATTCTTCGACGTTCCAGAATGCGAAACATTGCCTTATTTATTGAAATTAATAAAAACATGAATAAAAATCTTTAAAGTAATGAACAATAGAATGATATAAAATGGGCGGGAGACAAAAAATAAACGAGTTGGAAATACATTGAAACAAATAATAAATATGACAAAAATATTAAAACAATAACAATGCATGCGATATATTAAACGTAATAATAGCATCCAACGTGAAATAAAAACAATGAATATATACATAATAAAGATATTGAGAGTATGTACGTAAAAATATATATAAATAGTAATAGTGTTAGAAATATACTATATATAGTGTTTGAAGTATATACATAAGATAGTAAAAATATATAACTAGTAATGTTAAAATATATATAATATATACATATATATAAAATAAATATTGAAAAATGTATGTACACGATTATATGAAAAATATATACATAATAATATTAAAATAAAATAATAAATGATGACAATTGAAAATAATAGGTATAGTAATAAATATAATGATATATGAAAATAATACTATGTATAAAAGTATATATATACTGTATAATAAAATGTATATACTAGTATTAACAATATAATAGGGATAAAATAGATATAATAATAATACATACATAATATGGTATTAAAAGTATTTACATAGCATTTACATATTAGAAACAATAATGTTAAAAGTACCTATTAATAATATTATATAATAATAATAATAATAATAATAATAATAATAATAATAATAACAATAATCACAATAATAGTAAAAATACAAAAGAAAGTATGACGTAATAATGAGGTAAGGAAAATAAAATATAATATATTAGATATATAAATATAATAGTAAATATAATAATGTTAAAAATACCATACATAAAGAGTATATATAAATATATATAATAAAATATACACTAATATTTATAAATAATAATAGTAATGTAATAATAATGATAATAATATTAAGTATAGTATAAATAATATGTACATAACAAGAATAATAATAAGTAACAATAATAATAATAATAATATAAAATTCAAAAAGTAAACATAATATAATGATATTAAAATAAAATATACACTAATATTTATAAATAATAATAGTAAATATAATAATAATAATAATAATAATAATAATAATAATAATAATAATAATAATAATAATAATAATAATAATAAGTATAGTATAAATAATATGTACATAACAAGAATAATAATAAGTAACAATAATAATAATAATAATAATAATAATAATATAGAAATTCAAAAAACTAAACATAATATAATAATATTAAAATAAGATAATTTAAAAATACTATGTAGATATAAATACATATACGTATGTAAATAAAATATACATTAATATAATAATAACGATAATTGAATAATATTTAAAATGGAATAAAATAACAAAGATAATACGAAAATAAACTAAAATCTAAAAAAGGACTAAATTTTGAACAAAAACAAAGTTTTGGGGTAATTTTAAAGAGAAATAAAGAAAAAGGATCAAAATGCTACACGCGCATAACTTGGGAGGACTAAAATAGCAAATATTCCTTCCCATCAAAACACAATATATCAGTGGGGACTAAATTGAAAAGCGCGACAACTTCATGGGGCAAATTTTAAAATAAAAAAAACTTGATTGCAAAAGCTTGAAAACGTGGAAGGATTGTACGCGCAAATTCCCCCTTTTCCAAAAACACGCGGATCCTGAGGCGGGTCGGGTCGGGTCAGACCGGGTCGCATCAAAACAACGTCGTTTTGGGAGGCTATATAAAGGCCAAAATTAACAAAAAAAAAAAAATCATTTGGTGAAGAGAGAAAGAAAAAAAAAGGAGAGAATGGAGAGGGAGGAGGACTTCCGGCCATGGACCGGTCACCGGTCTGATCGCCGGACCATCGCCGGCCGTCGCCGCCGGCCACCGCCAGCCACTGTCCACGGTGGCCGGAAAAGGTAATTTTTTTTTTACTTAATAATATATGTATATGTATATATATGTATATGTGATTGAGTAAACGAGAAAGGAGTAAAAGAAACCAATTTAAAAAAAGGAAAATCACCTTAAGGTTTCGGTTACTGTTTTGGCGTTTTTGACTCTTTTTCTTTGGACTGCTTTGTTTATTTTTGTGTACTAACACATTGTTCGGCTTTTATTTCAAAGATCTGATATTTTTATTTCTCAAAACAGCCCCCCCGTACATTGATCTCATTTCGGCTTTTATAGCCTTTACAAGTTCTTTTTCTATTATTTTTTACTATTGTTGCGTGCTTCCTTCCTTCCTCTGTCTTTGCAAGTGCGGTGGGAGTGTGTAATGGTGCTGGTGGCAGACAACATGGGAGATTAGGGAGAGGCAAGTGGCTGAGTCAGCCGAATTTAGGGACTAGGGTTTTGGTTGGGCTAGCTTAGGGTTAGGGGTAATAGTTGTAAATGGGTCAAGGGATTTGGGTGTAAATGGGCCATTCGGGTTTGGGTAGTTAAAAGGGGTAAATGGGTAATCGGGTTTATCTTATTGGGCTCCAGGTATTGCAATGTAAATGGGCTTATGGGGCTTAATGTGAATGGGCCCAAAATTGGCCTATAACAAGCTGCATGGAGGGCCATTCTCTAACAGATTTCGATTATTAAGTTTACGAATTTTAATAATATAATAATATCAAATATGATTGTGGACAAGAAAACAATTTCAGCTTGTGCTTGTCATGCCACAATTCAAGCTTATGCTTGCCATGCCATATGGAAACTTCAGGTTGCATGCATGGAGTTTACGATAACAAGCACTGAAATTTAGCTTTCTGTGACTCATAATTATAAGTAACATACTCTCGAAAAAAGAAATTTTATAAGTAACCAAAGTTTATTGGAAACTAATATTATTTTATTTACAAGCTAAATAAAATTAGTTACTCTTCGATTCATTAGGATGAATTTTGCATTTTTCATAAATGAAATTAGTGTTCTTTTTCCACATTTATAATCTTGTTTATTTATTTCTAACAATATGAGGGTAATGATCTACATTGGAGCGAGAATGATGCGAAGTATGATTGGAATCAAAGAAATGGCTTAAATGGTGACGAGGTTTGTGACAAAAGTGGTGGGGGTAAATCCATTCAAATGAAGAAGGTTGTGGAACATGCGAATGATGAGGAATTAGATCTATTGAAAAATGCATGGTTGGAACAACTAATGGTTTATTCTGATGTGTTCAAGCTTAGGGAGAATATAAAGATGGTTGGATTACTAAGTGTAAATGTGAGGAGAATTTTAGGCAACTTGCTTCTAATCTCCTTTCTTGATGATAGGCTAAGAGAGAGAGTTCGGAACATCTACAGTGGTCCTACCTTCATGAATGTTTTATCAATATCGTTCCATTGCTAAGAAGATGTCAGTGATTTAGCCGTGGAATTTGTTTCTTCACGTACGTTAGCAGATGTAAGGGATTCGAGCCTTTCACTGGTGTTGGATTAAATAAACTCTAAAGATGCGCCTCTGGTTGTGCTGGATAAATTACATGAGAAGAGACCTACAATCAATTCTAAGTTTCGTTAGATAACTTCGTTTATAGATTTATTCATTTGTTAGATAGCTTCGTTTATAGATTTATTCATCTGTTATGTTTATAATGTGTATTACTTCAATTCTGAATAAGTAGTAAACTGTGTGTAAGACTCATATACTTTAATGTATTAATAGTCTGTGTTCAATTGATAATAGAGTTGACAACTAGTACGTTGAGTATACGATTTCTGCATGACATAGCTTCATTTTACATTAGTGGAATTCGTAAACCAATAAAAGGTAAATGATATATTCTCATCGGCATTATGTGATGGATGAAAAGTTACGTGGCCATGGGTCATTTGTCTTAAAATAAATTATTTAATTACTATTTGTTAGTAATTGACTTTTCATGAAGGAATATATAATGGTTATCGTAAGATAAAATAAGATCGTATTGAAATAATAAATTTATGCCAAATAGATTAAAAATATCCTACGAGGGCAATGCATATATAGCAAGGTCATTGGATGGGCACTTAGTAAAGTAGCTTTTGTAATGGTGTATAATGGGGAGAGCTTGGTCATGATATTTTAATGGAATCACTTCATAAATAAATAAAAAAAATTGTAATTAATAGATAAAGAGTTGGACTTAAGTACAAACTATTTGAGCTCTAATTATATATGTGAAATTATAATAGGGAGAGCTAGCTCGGTATAACCTTGGTGGTTTGTATTAATTGATAAAATAGAAAATCGTGGAACGACAAACTAGAGAAATAGATCGCATTCAGTGAATGTGTTTTCTCGTTATAATAAGAGATGACTCAAAATTAATTTATATGTTTAAATCTTTATTTAATTAATATAAAATGAAATAATTGAAGTTCAAGTGGAAATTAAATTAATTAAGTTATCATAGTTTCAAAAGAACAAGATTAATTAAATTAATTTGCTCCTAGTTTCTAGTATGGTAAAGTGGTTATGACTTTAATGGAACTAGATTTTTAAGTGAGAAAATAATTTAATTAGTTTAATTAATTAATATAAATAAATAAATAATATTTTTTGGGCATGGGAAATTATTTGTTAATCTAAGAAAATTGTCTAAGTTGATTTAAAGATTAATTAGCGCATATAATTGACCCCAAAAATAATAAAGCCCGAATTAGGCCTAGTTTAATAAGTAGAGGCGGCAAATCCTAGTCCCAAAAGGGGTTTCTAAAGGTTGCCACCACATCTATCATACACACTCCCTATGGGAGTCGCTTTCCTATTAAAATATTATTATTCAATTTCTTCTTGTTTTACAGAAAGTCTTATTATTCTCTTTATATATAGGGACTAAGGGCTAGGTCAAACACATGTCTCTTATACATCGATATTCTGTTAAAATATAGAAAAGTTGTTTTCTAAATAAATTCTATCTTTTTACGAAATTCGTCTTTTGGTTTCTAACTTAAAAGTTTCACATAGAGTTTTCATCAACTTGTAGATAAAGTCCACACTCTAACAAAGGATAGCTGAGAAAATCGAGTGGTTGAAAGCTGTGAATAATTTAATCTGCCTTGTACAAAACACAGGTACAATCCAAAGAAATAGATTTAGTGCCATAAACATCACAATTGGACGATTTCAAAAGAAATTTTTGAAAATTTCGCTATGCACTATTCCACTATTTTCAAACTGATTTTTGTAACATCTATCTTAGACAAATGACCCATGATCACATCACTTTTCTATCTATCATGTAATGTCAATGTGAGAATGTAATGACCCGATAGTCAGGGGTGTTGGATAGAGCATTCCTGAAACTCCGTTCCCGTAAATCAGACTTTACGAAGTTAGTTGTGTAGTTAATTAGGTTTTGGTTAAGCAAATTTACTTGAATTAAAAGTAATTGGTATAAGGACTAAATTGTGTATAAGGTGAAAGTTGAATTATAGATTAAAGAATAATTAAAGGGACTAAAGAAGTAATTATAACTTATTCCATTAAATGGACGGTATTAGTGACTTATATGTGTAAATTTATTTTATATATTATAATAGTTAAAGTTAAAATATATTATAATATTAAGAAAACATAATAATTAAGTAAATGTATATATATTATATAATAATAATTAATTAATGTATAATAAAAAAAAGAGAGAAAGCCATACAAACTAAGAAAGAAAGAAAAAGAAGAAAAGAAGGAGATGCACGGTCTTAGAACTCCAATTTTTCAAAGTTTAATTGGTTAGTCAATTTAGTCCTTTTTTATAATTTTTATATTTTCGAGTCCCGAGACACAGAGTTACCCGACCCATGTTGAAATTTTAGCAATTATTAAGTTTTTAAGTGTTGTCAATGTTGAATAATTTTAGTATTAGAGATTAAATTGATAGATTTTAAGTTAGAAAGAAAAATGATTAAATTGTAGAACAAATTGTAAAATTTGAGTATTATGGACTAAATTGTGAAAATTTTAAAATTTAGGTGTTTAAGTAAAAATAAGGAGTTAAATTTAGTTTAAAGTGGAATTTATATGAAAATATAGAATTAAATGTGAAGAATAAAAATTAGTCCAGTTTAGGGACTAAATTGGAATTTAGAAAATATTGAGTAAAATTTTAAATATTCAAAATTCAATATGAAATTGAAATTTTATTGTATTGATTAATTTTGATTGTTTTAATTCCGTAGCTAACGTCGTACCGGAATCCTCGACTAAAAAGGTGAAAGATAAAATCGACGTCGAATAGCTCAGAATTCCTAGTTTGTATTTCTATAATCCGAACTTAGTTATTAATTGTTATAATTTAATTTAATGCATATGGTAATTGTTGAGGTGAGTAATTGACATTTTGATAATTGATTGAAATGGATTGAATTGGTAGATACATATTGAATGTATTGATTATTGAATTGAAATGAATATATGTGTTAATATGAAAGTTGGATATTGATTATTATAGATTGAATTTAATTTATGTGTATATATGTGATTATATGATAAATTAGTAGTGGATATTGGTTATATCTGAAATGTGAAATTAAACCCTGGTAAATGCATCGGGCAGAGTCAGTTATAGTTTGCATACCATAGGATAGGAAGAGTTCAGGGATTACTTTGACCTCGACTTGATGGGTACTGGGTGCCAATTTACTTCGGCCTAACCGATGAGACACTGAGTGTTAATGTATATAGCGCTGAGCACATATGACTTCGGATTTATCCAATGAGGCACTGGGTGCCAAACTAGTGTGTTGGTTGGATCTGTGTATCCATCTGAGTCTGAATCGTGTTAATAGGGGTACTTAAATAAATAGTACTATGATTGATATTAGATGATATTGTATGTGAATTAAAATTGGGATAGTGGTTTGAAACATAAAAAATAGATACATGAGTTATGTACTCGTGAATTGGATATGGAATGAATAATGGTAATTTTTTAAATGACATGTGGATCAAATTGTGAAAAGCTATTACATAGCAAGTGATGAGAATTGAGTATGGTATGAAATGATGTATTCATGAATTGAGTATTGAATGGCTAATTCTATTGTACAAATAAATGTGGTTTGATATGTGAATAACTATTTATATAGCAATTGTGTGAATTGGGACATTGTTTAACAAATGAAATATGATAGCATGTGAAAGTTGAATATAATATAAAGTGATATGCTAATATGTATGAATTAAAAAGACTAGCATATGATAGTTATGATACTAGAAATTAATATTTGCTTATAATTCAATTGTGCATATTATATTATCTTGTCTTTACATGCTCAGATTATTGAAATACCATTGAGTTTTGCTAAGTGTACCATTTTGTTTTTCCGTGCGTAAATTAAGTACTTCACTTTTGATCGTCGATTTAACATCTAACAACGATCCCGAACTCAAATGTGGTGATGTTTATCTTTTGTGTCGCCATGTACCTAGGATGTTTAAATGATAGTTATTTTGTGGAAGGATTGTAAATAAGGTTATAAATGTAATTTTAGTTTGGTATATACATATAAACATGTGTTTGTGTTTGAAGCCATATATGGCATGGTAATTTGAACCAAATCTAGATATGTGCATGTGAATTTAAGTTGATGTTTAAGTGCTTATGAACTAGGCAAAATGGATTGAATTTGGTATGTTTATAATTTGGATTTGAATGATGCTTTGGTGATATGAATTGATGATATAAACGTGGTACCAATGAGGATACATTGGTTAGGCACCTAGGATGATTATTTTGGCATAATTTGAATGTGTTTGATTGTGTTTTGAACAGGTTAAACGAATGGTTTTTGAGTTGTTTAATGTCCAAGCATATAGGAATTGGTAAATTTCTTGTTTAAGGCACATTTTAGGTCCACACAGCTAGACACACGGGTGTATGACTTGGCCGTGTGAGACACACGGCTAACACAAGGGCGTGCGAGGCCATTTCAAAGGGTACACGGCCTGGCACACGAGTGTGCGGCTTGGTCGTGTGACTAAGTCAGAGAGTTACACGAGCACAGAAACGGTTGTGTGTCCCTACTTCGAATGCCGACATGGCCAGACACACGGGTGTATGACTTGGCCATGTGACAGTCGTTTAAACCTTGCAGTTAAAATTTTTCTAACTTTTTTCAAAAAATTTCAGATTTTTCCGATTTAGTCTCAAATCATTTCTAAAATGTTTTCAAACTCTCAAAGGCTTATTAAGGGACTTTATGCATGTTAATGTGGAATTGTTTTATGATTTTTGAAATGTTTGAAATAAATGATTAGATTACGATTACTTGGTAATGCTCTGAAACCCTATTCCAACGACGGATATGGGTTAGTGGTATCAGAGCTTTACAGGTTTAGCTGGTTCTCAGACTAAATCGAGTTTGGAATTGAGTCTAGAGGTACATGCCATAATTGAGTTGAAGATATATTTTTTTTTGTTTTATAGTTGAAAATGTTGAATGATTATAATAACGACGTTGATCAATGGATGTATACCGGAGATGATGTCTCTAATGAGTTAGATGGAACCGAATCGGTAACACCATGTGTTAATCCAGTTAGTACTCAACAACCTAACGTTGAACAAGGTAATATACTAAGGGAGGAGGTGATTCACAGTTACTTAGAGCTATTGCTGATGCTCTTCAGCCTGTGGTGGGAACCACATCCGCTACAGTATCTGCACCTAATATTCATCGAGCTCCGATTAAAGAGTTGTATAGATACGGTGTGACTAAATTCATAGGATTGAAAGAACTTGATCCTTCTACAGCTGAAGTTTGGATTGAATCCACTAACACATCTTGTAACAACTTGAATGCAACCCGTATGAAAGCGTAATATGTATTGTTTCTCTATTGCAAGGAGAAACATATACCTGGCGGCAGTTAGTGACACGTCATGTATCTACATATCAGCCTAATTGGGAATTCTTTCAAAACGAATTCCAAAAGAAATATGTTGGCGAATTGTATATCGAAGATAGAAGACAAGAGTTTTTTATACTGAAACAAGGTGGGATGCTTGTGGTTGATTATGAATGAGAGTTTTCGTGACTTGGTAGTACGTTGTTGAATTTGTGCCGACTAAAATTGATAGTTGCAAGTGAATTCTATATGGTTTACGTGATGAGTTGCGAGTACAGTTAGTATCGCACAAAATTACTGAGTTTTTGGATCTAATTGAACGAGCAAGAATGGTAGAACAAGTTTAGGGCTTTGATAAAAAGACTAAAAATACCCATACTGTTGGAAAGTGTCCTGGAGCTGGGAGTTCAAATCCACAACCGAAGAGATCAAAAGAATTTTGTGGTAGCTGGAGATCAAATTTTAAGTCAGATAGAACTAATAGAAATTGTGATAGACAACTGACTATATCTACGGGTAGTGTGCGAGGTCCATCTAGGGATATTATTCCCAAATTGTGAGCACTGCCAGAAAAAGCCCCATGGTGAATGCTGGAAGTTAACTCGAGGTTGTTTTCGCTGTGGATCTATGGAACATTTTGCTTGAAAGTGTGTGAAGAATGAGAAAGCTACACCTGTTACTTCTCAAAGATCTATGCCTACTCGTAGGGGTTGCAGGTTGAGTCGAAGTGGTTCATTTTCGAGAAGGGGTGCTTGAAAGGGAAATGATGCTGTTACTTATCAATCAGAGGCCAGAATGCCAGCCCGAGCTTATGTTGTGCGGACTCGTAAGGATAGCGATGCTAATGACGTTGTGACAAGTATCTTTTTATTACATCCAGAACCTGTTTATGCTTTGATAGATATAGGATCTTTGCATTCATATGTTAATACTAAATTGGTTATCACGGAAAGTTTAAAATCTGAGACGTCTAGAGTACTGATAGTGGTGTTTAGTCCATTAGGACAATCTGTGTTAGTGGATAAGGTGTGTAGAAGATGTCCGTTAGTGATACAAAATATAACCTTCCCTGTTGATTTGTTGATAATGTTGTTTGATGATTTTAATAAGATTTTGGGTATGGATTGGCTTTGTAACACCCCCTAACCCTAAACTGTCACTGAAACTGGGTTACGAGGCATTACCGGACAATCGAAAAATTTACGATTTATATTCAAATAATTATCGAACATATTATATTATAAAATAATTATAAAGTCCCTTAATTGGACACTCAAATCCTAAAATACGTATTTGAAGGGAATCGGGATTTGTTTGGATGCTCTGAGGATTTTTTTTAACTCAATATAACCCCTTCATAAATATCTAACATTCTCTGCAATTTCAAACCGGGACCAATCCAGAACCAATATTTCAACCAATGCAATTTCATGTTTAATTGTATTAAAATCATACCTATAACATTAATTTGATAATTTACTTTATGAACATTTATGCTACCATTAAAAATTAAATTAGAATTTTATTCATCCATTCTAAATTTAGCACCAATTATACCATGTATATCATATAAATTCTCATACCATTTCATTAGTTTCAACACCAAAATACCAAATACCATTCTTTACAACAAAAATCATATAGCATTTTAAAGTGACCAAATTAACACCTATGTACATGCCACTTTTACCAAAAGAAGAATATATCATCGAGTTTTATACCGAATCGGATCACCTAGATGTTTGAACCGAGACTCAAATACCTATTAACTCGCATTACGAAAACAATCGTCTATTGAGTATTTTATACTCGATAGTATTACCATAATTCAAATTATAAACATAATAATCATATCATTAAATCATATAACTTTATTTATTTATTTTCTTTTTTTTTTACTAAACTAATTCAAACATAAATTTGTCATTCTCAATATATTCATACAATTCAATTTAGCTAATCAACAATTGAAATCATAAACATTCATGTTGAGCCATTATCCATCTAATGAACCATTGGTTCATACTTTCCATTCTCATACTCACATTCAAATGACATTTTTTTTTATTCACGTTCCATTTTCACATTTCATTCAATGGCTCAACCAATTAATTTTATTCAGTTTAATCTTTCCTTCAATTACCCCTATTAACAGACTTAGACTTTGGCAGATACACGGATCCAACCAAACACTTTAGTATGGCACCCAGTGCCTCATCGGATAGTTTGAAGCAAATAATTGACACCCAGTGTCTCATCAGCCAAGCCGAAGTAAGTTGGTACCCAGTACCTCATCGAATTTATCCGAAGTAATATAGTGACACCCTGTCTCATCAACTCTAGGTCGAAGCATCCTTGAACACTTCCAATTCTATGGCATGCCCGACTAGTTAATAGGGTATTCGATTCACTTTCTCAATTCAATATCAAATTCAATTCATTTACGAATCAATTCAATTTCACATTTCATCAATATACAATTCTATATCAATACTTATCCATTACCAATTCATTTTCCTTTTCAATTTCATAATAATACTTACCTCATAATTTACTTACCATGCATATAATTAAAAATTTAACATTTAATAAAAATAACTTGAATTATAGTAATACAAACCCAGATTTATTCGGTTACTCCTCGACAACTTTTTCCTTTCCTTTTGATGCCGATGCCTCGGGTTCCTTGTTAGCTACGAAAATTAAAATAATTTATACTATTAATACAACACTAATTCACAATAAATAATTGAATTTCTATTTAATTCAAACATTGATTTCAATTTGATCCTAATTAACTCATTTACTTTTATAACTCAATTCATACTTCATTTCTATTCAATTTCCTATCATATTCACCCTAACCATCAAATATTCATATTAAAACTCTAATCTCAAGTTTCTTTCAATTTAGTCCCTCTAACATAAAACTTACATCTTCTTTTACAATTTAATCCCTTAATCAATTCTAACTTGAAATTCATTCAATTAAATCCCTAATTCAACAATTTGTTCAGCATGAACCATACTTAAAAACCTATGAACTTCCAAAACCTCAACTTTATTTCAACAAAACTTTGTTTTAAATCTTCTAAAACATCAAAATTAAGTAAAAAGGGCTTAATTGACTTACCAATCAAAGCTTTAAAACTTAAACCCCTAATTTTTCCTTTTTCTTTTCTTTCTTTCTTTTTCGTGCTCTGCTTCGAATGCCTTTTTTTCTTTTATCCTTTGTTTCATTTCTTATATATATATATAATATATACTAATTAATAATAATAATTATAATTATAATAAATATCTTTTATTAACAAATATTTATATTACATTTTCACCTTTTAATTAGTTTGTCATATAAAAATCTTATATAATAATTATTTATCTAATAAATATATTTTATTCAATAAAATAAATAAATAATAAATATCTATTTTAATAAACAATACATGTATTATAATTGTATTATACATATTATTGCACATGTATTTTATCTCCACCCTACATTTGTCATAATTTAATTTATTTATAATAATAATAATAATAATAATAATAATAATAATAATAATAATAATAATTATAACAATAATATAATAAATATATATTTCATAATTATTGCATATAATGCAAATGTATGTATTTTTATTAATACGATTTTCACCATTTAATTTATTTATCACATGAAAATCTATAATATAATTATTTAATTAATAAATATCTTTTAACTTAATAATAATAAGTAATAAATATCTATTTACTTAAATAAAAAGTAATTAAATATTTATGTTACAATTGTATACATATTATTATTACATTTGTATATTTTATTACCATTCACTTGTCAAAATCATACTTGTATTTATCATAGAAAAATCTAATTATTTTAAATTGATTTAATAAAATTTTATAACTAAATTAAATATTTATATTTTACTCCATTTTGCCGCCTCATCTTCCCAAATAGGCTTAGTTGTCTATGTGGTCCTTGTTATTTCCTATTAATCTATAATTAGACTTTTACCCCTTATTCAATTTAGTCTTTTTTTCTAATTACTATTAATTAAGCTAAATTCACCTAATTAAAACTTAATTAAGCTCACTACTAGACTCATAATTACTCCTAATAATTATTTACTAATTCGTTTTATTAAGACAGAGGCTCGATACTGTACTTTTCCCGTGCCCATGAATCTTGGGTCATTACAGGCTTACGGAATACGGGGTGATTTTGGATTGTTGTAAAAAGAAGTTTATTGCTCAGAGTGAAAACGGTAATATAATTGAGGTGAATGGTGTTCGAACAAGTGGTTTAACTCGTATCATTTTAGCAATTCGAGCTGATAAACTTCTTAATCAAGGTTGTGAAGCTTTTCTAGTCTATGTTATCAATTCGAATTCTGGTGATAATCAATGAGTAAAATTTGAACTTTCTGTGAATTCCCTGATGTATTTCTCGAGGAATTACTAGGATTACCACCAGATCGAGAAGTTGAGTTTGCAATTGAAGTGTTTCCTAGTACGGCTCCGATGTCAATGTCTCACTATCGTATGACACTTACGGAGTTGAAAGATTTAAAAGTACAATTGCAAGACTTATAGGATCGTGGCTTTATACGCCCTAGTATATCGCCTTGGGGAGCTCTAGTGCTTTTTGTCAAAAAGAAATATGGCTCGATGCGGCTCTGTATTAACTATCGGCAATTGAATAAGTTGACGATTAAGAATCGATACCCTCTACCCTATATTGATGACTTATTCGATCAACTAAAATGAGCTTTTGTCTTTTCAAAGATCGATTTAAGATCAGGTTACTATCAGTTGAAAGTGAAAGATAGTGATGTACCGAAGACAACATTTCGTACACGTTATGGCCATTATGAATTCTTAGTGATGCCTTTTGGGTTGATGAACACACCGGCGACATTTATGGACCTCATGAATCGTATTTTCCAACCATATTTAGATTAATTTATGGTAGTTTTTATTAATGATATTTTGATCTGTTCGAAATCTGAATCCGAACATAAGCAACACCTCAAAATTGTTTTGCAAGTGTTACGAGAGAAACGATTATACGAAAAACTTAGTAAGCGTGAATTCTTATTACCAGATATTGTATTTCTGGATCATGTTATCTTGGCAAATGGAATTAGAGTTGATTCGAAAAAAATCAAGGTAATTGTTCAGTGGAAAGCACCGGTGAATGTATCAAAGGTTCGTAGTTTTCTTAGACTAGTTGGTTATTATCAAAGATTTGTAAATGGATTTTCGAATATAGCTTTGTTGATGACAAAGTTGTTACATAAGAATGTTCAATTCGTCTAGGATGATCAGTGTTAAGAAAGCTTTGAGAAATTGAAGCAGATGTTGACTGAAGCGCCGGTTTTGACTTTACCAAAATCAGGAAAGAATTTTATCGTTTATAGTGATGCTTCATTGAGCATTCTTGGTTATGTTTTGATGCAATACAGGAAATTGATCGCTTATGCGTCTTGTCAGTTAAAAACGCATGAACGTAATTATCCGACGCATGATATAGAGGTAGCTGTTGTGGTTTTTGCTCTAAGGATCTGGAGACACTACCTATACGGCGAAAAGTGTCATATCTATACTGATCATAAAAGTCTCAAATACCTCCTATCTCAAAAGGAGTTGAATTTGAGGCAGTATCATTGGGTAGAGCTTCTAAAAGATTTTGATTGTGTTATTGATTACCACCCTGGTAAAGCTAACGTTGTAGCTGATGCATTGAGTAGAAAAGTAGCGGTTGAATTTTGAGTAATGTTTACTCAACTCAGTATCAATAACGATGAAAGCCTATTGGCTGAATTAAAGATCAAACGGTGATATTTGATCGAATCAAGTTAGCGTGGTTAGATGATGACAAGTTGATGTAGAAAAGAGAAATTCTTCAGAATGGTATAGTAGAAAATTTTAGCATTGATGATTGTGGTTGCTTGAGATTTCATAATCGAATCTGTGTTCCGAATGTTTCTAATTTAAAAGAGTTGATACTTAGTGAAGCTCATAACAGTCCTTTTGCTTTGCAACTTGGAGAAATGAAAATGTATCGCGATTTGCGAGAATCTTATTAGTGGCCAGGAATAAAAAGAGACGTGGTCAAATATATGGCTAAATGTTTAACTTGTCAACGAGTTAAGGCAGAACATCAAGTTCCAACCGGATTACTTCAGCCTATTTCTATTCCTGAATGGAAATGGGATCGTATCACGATGGATTTTGTAACTAGGTTATCTTTATCAACAAGTAAGAAAAATGTTGTATGGGTGATTGTTGATTGACTTATGAAATCAGCTCATTTCATAGTAAAATCTTGCTAAAGTTTATATTAGATAAATCATGAGATTGCACGATATCCCTATATCGATAACCTCTGATCAAGATCCGCGATTCACTTTGAGATTTTGGAAACAGTTGCACGAATATTTTGGTACGCGACTTAATTTTAGCACAACTTTTCACTCACAGATTAATGGACAATCTGGGTGTGTTATTCAGATTTTGGAGGACACGCTTCGTACTTGTGTTGTTGATTTTGAATCGGGATGGGATCGTAACTTACCTTTGGCCGAATTTGTATACTACAATAGTTTTCAATCAAGTATTCAAATGGCTCCGAATGAATACAGTCATAGGTGTCGAACACTTGTTTGTTGGATGGAATTAAGTGAAAGAAGAATGATTGCGCCGAAATTAATTTAAGAAACAGAAGACATTGTTAAGAAAATTCGAGATAGATTGAAGACAACTTTCGATAAACAGAAATCATATGCAGATTTAAAATGTCGAGATATTGAATATTCTGTTGGCAATAAAATATTTCTTAAAGTTTCACATTGGAAGAAAATTTTGAGATTTGGTCGAAAAGGGAAACTAAGTCCTCGTTTTATCGGACCGTATGAGATAACGAAAAGAGTGGGACTAGTTGCATATCGTTTAACTTTAGCTGCGGAACTACAGAAAATGCATGACGTTTTCCACATTTCAATGTTTAGAAGATATCGGTTGGATCCATCTCACGTTATTTTGACTGAAAATATTGAGATTCAACCTGATTTTTCATATGAAGAAGAATCTGTTGAAATTTTGGCGTGTGAGGTGAAAGAGTTGCGTAATACGCGAGTTTCGTTAGTGAAAGTACTATGACGTAGTCATAGTGTTGAGGAAGCGACAAACGAAGCAATTATACATTATTCCATTAAGTGGACGATATTAGTGACTTATATGTGTAAATTTATTTTATATATTATAATAGTTAAAGTTAAAATATATTATAATATTAAGAAAACTTAATATAAATAAATGTATATATATTATATAATAATAATTAATTAATTTAGAATAAAATAAATAAAAAAAAGAGAGAAAGCCATACAAACTAAGAAAGAAAAAGAAAGAAGAAAAGAAGGCAACACACGATCTTAAGGCTCCAAATTTCCAAAGTTCAATTGGTTAGTCAATTTAGTCCTTTTTCTTGTAATTTTTATGTTTTTGGAATCTCGGTACTTAGAGTTACCCAAGCCATGTTGAAATTTTAGCAATTATTAAGTTTTTAAGTGTTGTCAATGTTGAATAATTTTTGTATTAGGGAATAAATTGATAGATTTTTAAGTTAGAAATGGAAAAGGATTAAATTGTTGAACAAATTGTAAAATTTGAGGGTTAGGGACTAAATTGTAAAAATTTTGAAATTTAGGGGTTTAAGTGAAAATAGGGAGTCAAAATTTAGTTTAAAGTGGAATTTGCATGAAAATATAGAATTAAATGTGAAGAATAAAATTAGTCTCAATTTAGGGACTAAATTGGAATTTAGACAAATATTGAGTAAAATTTAAATATTCAAAATTTAATATGAAATTGAAATTTTTTTGTATTGATGAATTTTAATTGTTTTAATTTCGTAGCTAACATTGTACCAGAATCCTCGACTAAAAAGGTGAAAGATAAAATCGACGTCGAATAGCTCGAAATTCTTGGTCTGTATTTCTATAATCCAAATTTAGTTGTTAATTGTTATAATTCAATTTAATGCATATGGTAATTGTTGAGGTGAGTAATTAACATTTTAATAATTGATTGAAATGGATTGAAAAGGTAGATACATATTGAATGTACTAATTATTGAATGGAAATGAATATATGTGTTAATGTGAAAGTTGGATATTGATTATTATAGATTGAATTTAATTTATGTGTATATATGTGTTTATATAAAAAATTAGTATTGGATATTGGTTATATCTGAAATGTGAAATTAAACCCTATTAACTGTATCGGGCTAAGTCAGATATAGATGGCATGCCATAGGATAGGAAGAGTTTAGGGATTACTTCGACCTCGAGTCGATGAGGCACTGAGTGCCAATTTACTTCGGTTTAACCGATGAGACACTAAGTGTCAATGTATATAGCGCTGAGCGCATATTACTTCGGATTGATCCGATGAAGCACTAGGTGCCAAACTAGTGTGTTGGTTGGATCTGTGTATCTGTCTAAGTCCGAGTCGTGTTAATAAGGGTAATTAAATAAATGGTACTATGATTGATATTGGATGATATTGTATGTGAATGGAAATTGGGATAGTGATTTGAAACATAAAAACGAGATACATGAGTTATGTACTCATGAATTGGAAGTGGAATAGATAATGTTATTGTTTAAATGATATTTGGATCAAATTGTGAAAAGATATTATATAGCAAGTGATGAGAATTGAGTATGGTGTGAAATGATGTATTCATGAATTGAATATTGAATGCCTAATGCCCTTTTACAAATAAATGTGGTTTGATATGTGAATAGCTATTTATATAGCAATTGTGTGAATTGGGAAATTGTTTAACAAATGAAATATGATAACATTTGTAAATTGAATATAATATGAAGTGATATGCTAATATGTATGAATTACAAAGACTAGTATATGATAGTTATGATACTAGACATTAATATGTGCTTATAATTCAATTGTGCATACTATATTATCTTGTCTTTACATGTTCGGATTATTGAAATACAATTGAGTTTTACTCAGCAAACGATTTTGTTTTTCTATGTGCAAATTAGGTACTTCACTTTTGATCGCTGATTCAACATCCAACAACGATCCCGAACTCAAATGTGGTGATGTTTATCTTTTGTGTCGACATATACTTAGGATGTCTAAATATAGTTATTTTGTGGATGGATTGTAAAGGAGGTTATAAATGTAATGTTAGTTTGGTATATATAATAAACATGTGTTTGTGTTTGAAGCCATATTATGGCATGGTAATTTGAACCAAATCTAGATATGTGCATGTGAATTTAAGTTGATGTATAAGTGCTTATGAACTAGGCAAAATGGATTGAATTTGGTATGTTTATAATTTGGATTTTAATAATGCTTTGGTGATATGAATTGATGATATAAATGTGGTACCAATGAGGATACATTGGTTAGGCACTTAGGATGATTATTTTGGCATGTTTTGAATGTGTCTGATCGTGTTTTGAACAGGTTAAACGAATGGTTTTTGAGTTGTTTAATGTCCAAGCATATAAGAATTGGTAAATTTTTTGTTTAAGGCTCATTTTAGGTCCACATGGCTAGGCACACGGGCATGTGAGATACACGTCTATCACAACGGCGTGCGAGGCCATTTCAAAGGGTACACGGCCTGGCACACGGGCATGTTGCCTGGCCATGTGACCCAAGTTACACGGGCACAGACACAGGCTGGGACATGGCCGTGTGTCCCTACTTCGAATGCCCACACGGCTGTGTGAACCCTGCAGTTAAAAATTTTCTAACTTTTTCCAAAAATTTTCAAATGTTCCCGATTTAGTCTCAGATCGTTTCTAAAGTGTTTTCAAACTCTCAAAGGCTTATTAAGAGACTTTATGCATGTTAATGTTGAATCATTTTATGATGTTTGAAATGAATGATTAGATTACAATTACTTGGTAATGCTCCGAAACCCTATTCCGACGACGGATACAGGTTAAGGGTGTTACAAAAGATATCATTTACCCTTTATTAGGCTATGAATTTCACTATTATAAATGAAGTTATGTCATGCAAAAGTTGTTTACCTAACATACCAACTTTTTGCTATTTAGTTATTTGAATTCAGACTTTTAATATATCAAAGCATACGAGTTATGCGTACATAGTCAATCACTTAATTAGGTTTGAGATAATAGTCAATCACTTAATTAGGTTTGAGATAAGCCATACTATGAACATCACAAATGAACTAATCTATAAACGGATCTAGGATTAATTCAACTTGGGTCTAATCCGATGCATTGTTAATCTAGACAATTACATCTTTATCTCTATATTCTAGGAGTAAACCACTTTGATACCCAACACAATGTATCTCCCTGTTTAGTCTTGATAGATGACATAATAGTCCTTTGACCAATTTTCTTAATTTCGATTAATCAAACCATGGACTTCCAAACTGAGGATTAATTATACATTAGGTAATCAATAAAGTTAGTATTAATTATACCTTTGGTAATCAATAATCAATATTTACTTACATTTTGCTTTGCATGCAAAACTATTTGAGGGCAAATACAAATGATACTTATTGTGAATAATGAAATTTTATTTAAACAATTTTGTTCAAAAAAATTGAAAGTATAAATGACGAATAAACTACTTAAGGCACTAGATCCTAATAAGAGTTATAGTCTTTTAGATGCAAGAGTGGGGATTCTTCACTGTGGTGTGCTGAAACTAGGATTATTGATCGTATTTGTTTCAAAGATAGTGAATTTATCTTGCTGAGCTAAGCTCCACAGATGTAGGGAACCTGAATTGCATAAACAATTTTACTTTCTCTTGTTTTATTGTAGTTGTCACAATTTTAGTAAAAGTGCCCACTTCTATTTACACTTATGCATACTTTGTTTCTTATGGTTTAGCAACTAGTTTAGGTCAACAATATATGTGTGTGCGCGTGTGCACAATAAAGAGATGATTTTATTTTTAAAAAATAAGTAGAGAAAAATATAAATTTTGATAAATAAATAGAGGAAATATATAAATTCAAATTAATTGATGGTAAGTCATTTACATGCCAAATTTGAAACAAACAATATTTTTGAAGGAAAAAAAAAGGGAAAGGGGATGGCAAAAAATATTGAACCACTTACCCTTGCTAAATTTGCAAACCAATAACAAGTAATATTGGCGAAGATGTCAGCGGAGCAGTTCACGAAGCAAGTGACGGAGCGAGCAGACAACTGAACGAGCAATGGAATGGATGGTCAGTTAAGCAAGCGACGGAGCGAGCAGACAACTAAGCGAGCAATGGAATGGATGGTCAGTTAAGCAAGTGATAGAGATGGTAGTCAACTGAGTGAGCGATAGAGATGGAAGTCAACTGAGCGAACAACAGACGCATACGATAATGGTGATGGAGCAATGATCAGATGTGAGTGGCGATTAAGGATTTAGGAGTTCGGATTTTAGAACTTGATTTTGGGAATCATGGAGAAGAAAGCTTGATTGATGTAAATGGATATACTATTCACAACATTTTAACACAAAAGTGTCACTAAATTATAAAATTTGCAATTCAAAATGACATTGTCTCGAAGCAGACCTTAAAATTTGCATTTGTTGATAGGTGCAAAGCTAGGAAAAAATTGTAGGTGGGTAGAAATTAAATTGTCTATATATTTATAATTTTTAAAAGATTAAATCAAATTTTTATCATTTTTAGGGGGCAAAGTGCAATTTAATCTTTACTAATTTAAATTTTTTAAAAATTTAAAAGGCTAAAATGGTAAATTTTCTATTTTAATTGTGGTCAGGGTCCCTGTCAACCCCCTAAATCCACTTATGTTCGTTGATAAAAATGAAAATTATATAAACACATAAGAATAAGAATTAAAAAAATATATGTTTATATTAACCATAAGGTGTAATGTGGTAGTTGCTCACCTCATTTCTTAGTCATGAGGTAGGGGATTCTATCCGTACCCATAAAAATGGAGCATATTTCATAGTTAATCATTTTCCTCTTTAGAGAACATCTGTGGTGAGAGGATTAGTAACTACTACCGCGATGGATACCATAGTTGACAAAAATTTATTTACATTGTTTTTATGATAACATAAAATTTAATTTCTTTTAGATTATTGTTTAAATATGAAAAAATTGTCAAACATAAATAAAGATTAAAAATACGAATGGGAAGGAAGAAAATTTATTATGAAAATATGATTTATAAAGTAATTCAATATTTTTATAAATTATTTTATTAAAATATTGATTTAAATTTTAATATAAATTATCATTTATTCTTTATTTATATAAAAGAAAACTTTTCAATGAATGTTATTATTTACATCGATTTCTTCTAAATTAATTTTATTTCTTCTAATTATATCATTTTAAAATAATTATATTTTTCTAATAATTAATGAACATATTGTAATATATATAGTTAAATAATTTTACCATAAAACATATCCTGCCGTTTTAGTTATAAATGTCACCAAAACTATGTGAAAAAGTAACAATTTAAAAAAAAAACCATTTATTTTACTCATAATTTTTTATAGCGTTTGTACATGAGCACTTACTTGAGTAAACACTGCAAAAATTATACCGCTAAAACAATTTCGTGGTAAATCAAATATCCCGTATTAGGGGATTAGGTTTTTCCAACGTTTTTGAACATAAACGCCACTAAAGATTTGAATCTAGCACTTTTTTTTTATAAATACAGTTACGGATGTTCAAAATTCAGTTAAAATTTAACTAATTGGTTAAACCAATTTAATTCGGTTAATGATAGGTTAATCGATCTAATTTTTTCGGAGGTTGATTAAAGATTTTTTAGAATTTCGGTTAACGATTAATTCAGTTTAAAATCGAGTAATTAATCAAATTAACCAAACTTAATAAATAATATTATATATTATATGTATTAGGTTATTACTAGTTCGGTTAATTCGGTCAAATGAACATTATAAATTTATTTCTTTTATATATTTTATAATAATGTTAACAAAAAAAATTCGGTTAATCGGTTAACGATTGAATTAACTAAAATATTTCAGTTTGATTAATTCGGTTGATACTAATTCAATTTAGTTAACTGATTAATTAAACGTTTAAACATCCCTAAATACCGCTAAATGTTTGATCTAGGGACATTTCTCCTATAAACCCAGCTAAATTCCACCGCTATATCTCTATTTTGCTTTAATGTGTCATAAAATGATTGACTTTACATACATAATTCTTTATCTTTGAATAAAATAATTGAATCACTTACCAAAATAATATAACTATAGATTAAATTTCATGAATAGGGAAAGATGTAGTTTAATTTGGTGGAGATTTAGCCATATCCATCATTGTTGAAATTCATGGAGATGAAATTGAAACTGAAATTGTTTTGCCAATTATTCCAATTCCACTGATCTTTTGTTTGTTTTTTAATGTGTTCTCTTACAATTATTCTGAAGGGACTTATTAACCAATATGTAATCATTCTCCTGTTGAGTTTTTTTTTAAAAGTCATTCTTCAATTTTTATTTAAATATATAAATACATTTAAATAAATTATTTTGAAGGATTCTATTTATATCATTGCAAAATTTAAGTGATTTTACATCATTTTTAAAATTTTTATACGATTAATATTTTAATAATTCAACCATTAAATTACATGTTCAATCCATATAAATATTTTATGTAAAAGAATTTTAGCCATTAAATATAGATTAATATAGACAATATTTATAGAGATATTGGATCAATTAAAAATTTACATGCATGACAAAGTAAAAATATCTTAATATATTTAACAGTTAAATTATTAAAATATTAATATATAAAAGTTATAGAAGAGTATATACCACTTTAAGTTATTTACATTTTATCTATGCTATTTTTAAGTGTTTAAAGTTAGTTGAGAAATTATGAAAAAAATATATAAGTATGATGATTTTTATATTTCAAATAAATCCTTATTTACCTTTCATCAATTCTTTTTATTAATATATTTCTTACCTATTAATTTCCTAAAAAGGCCAAAACTCAGCAGGAAAAATGAAGACATTAAAATTGCAGTACTTATTATCCATCACGCCTTGAGTTCTAATTGACCTTTGAAAGTGAATAGTCAACCTTTTATTCAATTTTCAAGGATTAAAAAAAACTTAAAATTTTAAAACGTGTTTCTTGCAGTTGCAGGCAGATGATTAGAGAATTTTACTGACTATTAATTATCATATTCAATACAATATAGTATATTAGGTAGGTAATTTTAAAAAGTGCTCTCATTAAGACTATATATAAAATTAGAGGCTAAATTCAAGTAAACAAATCCTTATATTATAAGAGTGAACAGTGTAAATACGTCATATTAAATTACTGAGTTAAGAGATGAATAATGAGTATAATGTGCACGAAATTGACTAACCTGTTTGTATTACAAGACAAATTTAACTCCATGTTTTGGATAAAGAAAGTAGTGGTCCCAGTAGTTTGGGATAATGAGATGAAGTTAATGTTAATTATCCCATATACTCCCCTCATCATAATTTATTTTCTATACAGTATGTATCACAAATTTCTATATTATTTGTTTGTTTCAACTTATATTCGTTATTAGCCAGGTGTATTCTTAGATTTTATTTTTAATTGAGGATTAGTTGAATCATAAAAATTTAGAACAAATGCCTTCTTTTCCTTGGATATTAATCAGTGAAGCACACACATGCACATCAATATATAACAAGATCTTAGGTTGCAAGTAAGATACTAAAAACCAAACATCCTACCCTAACCCTTACGTCTATATTTCCTTTGTAATAACTGTACAGTGACTCTTAGTAAATATTTCATCTAACAAATGTGTCTAAGCTATTGGTATTTATATATATATTTTTTTTTATGTACGTACCTTCATCAATAATAATGATGTGGCTCAACCATGGCATAAAAAAAACTATATGGCCATGTTAACCATTGATATTCACCCATCAACTTTGGTAAACTTTTAATTTATATTTTATATAAACACATATTTTTATTTGTATATAATTTAGATAATATAAATAATAAATAAATTAAATTTCATATTTTTAAATTTTATATAATTAATATATTATAGAAATAAATTTTAATAAATATATTTTTGGATCTCATATATATTTAAAAATTATAAATGTGCTTCTTTTATTACTCTTTTGGAAATATTTTATATAAATAAATACATGAGAATGCTTATACGACTTTAGTTTGTGTCACTTCATAATTTTTAATTGGTTGGGTGTTTTTTTTGTGAAAATAAACAAAATAACAAATTTAAAACCTTCTAAGAGATCCTAAAAGATTTGTCTTGCTTAATAGACGAAACCACCAAATCAGGTGGAACTTCAAAAAGCTGGAGGGGTGACTTCCAAGAAAGACTGATTTTTGCCAAGTGGTCAGCAATTAAATTACGTTCCCTGGTAACATACTTGATTTCTCATTGTCCTTCAGAACTCAAAAGTCTTTTTAACTCTTTTGAGAATGGTAATGCCTGAGTCCACTGTTACTTCCACGGACAATGCCTTTACCACTTTAAGATTATCAGTCTGAATCCAGACTTTTTTGTAACCCTTAATAAAATAAGAATACCATCAAGGATGCCCCAAAGTTCTGCCTTCAGAGGTGAACATCTACCCAAATAGCGAGTAAACCCCAGAATCCAATTGCCGTTCCTATCTCTAATCATGCCTCCCGCTGCGACATTTCCTGAATCTCTAGTGGTTGCTTCATCTGAAAACAAGTGGACCCAATTTTCAGCCAAGTGATGATGAATTCCAGGATTAGTTGCAGTAGATTTGGCTTCAACTAGGAACGGTTCAAAGTGTTGAGCCGAACTGAGGGAGGGCTTAATGGTCTCATAAGCTGACCAATTGATGTTTTGGAAGATGAGAAGATTCCTATTCTTCCACAAATCTCCAAGCAACGATCCCAAAGAGATAAGACCAGGTAATACCCTTGTCCTGCAACTTATCATAACAAATATTAGTAGAAAACCAAATTTGAAAAGGGTTAAAAAAAACTTGAAACGCCTCTCTGTTGGAACAATGAGCATCAAAGCTTCCTTAGCCATCGGAAAATCGCGGAGAACATGTAGAATATCCTCAGTATCATGCCCAGAAAAAGGACACACACTATTATGTCCAATCCCTCTCCTGGATCGCTCGGCATTAGTAAGAAGCCTCTGTTTGACTGCAAGCTAAAGAAAAAAATGAACTCTCTGTAGACCTTGGTATTTCCAAACGGGCTTCCAAGCATTATCAGAGAGACCCCAGGAACTTTTGTAATAGGCCCATTTCGCCCGAGCCCAAACCAAAATCAGAACCAAAAAAAATAATAAAATAATAATAAAACCCGAAAATAATAAATCATAAATCCAAATTAAATAAAACAGTCCAGTTCATTTACACTTATAGCCCAATAAACAAACAATAAACCCAAATACCAAATTTATACCAGCCCAGATGCAAATTTAACCCTAAACCCAATTGAAACCAGACCCAATTACAATGGCCCAATCTTAAGACCGGCCCAAATGACCGAAACATTGGTTTCAGAAACTGAAACCCTAGTCATCCCTTGCACCGCTGCTCCCACGAACGGCCCCTCCACGTCACCATGGCCTTTTCCTCCGTACGGCACTCCCCGCGTCAGTAGAACCTGCGAGAAGAAGCCAAAAAACGACAAAAAATAAGAAATCCAGAAGAAGAAAAATAACAGAAAAAAGAAGCAAAATAGTATTTTCATTTTTCATTGGGCTATATAAAGCCATATTAGAGACTTGTATTTTTTTTACAAACGCATACTGAATACAAAGAAAGCAATAAAAATTTTTAAATTTCTGATTTTCTTTCGATTCTATTGGTCTTTCATTAGGGTTTACATGCATTTGAAAACAAAGAGAAAATGAGACATTTACCTTACAAAATGCCATGGATTCCTTTTGCTTCGTTAAAACCGAGGCGTAGAAGGGATCTTAAGGCTAAAAAAGTAGCCGCAAGACGGGCATGCTGGTCGCCGTTCATGGTGGCAAATCGGCATTAAGAGGGGAGATTTGGGTTCGATTGAGGGAAATAAAAGGGGGCTAGGGTTTTATTTTTGAAAGGGCTGATTATTTCATTTTTTTTTAAAGGAAATATTGTTTATATGAGGGAAAAAATGACACCGTTTGGGCCCTACTTCAGTGGCCTCAAAACGACGTCGCACAGAGCGACCCGGTTTGACCCGACCCGGTACCCATGAGGATCCACGCGTTTTTATCCTAAATGGGTGAATTACGTATTTACTCCTTCTCTTGCACATTGACGATTCGATTGGGTCCCTTTTTTTTCTTTTGTATTTTTAATTTTTTTCCTGAGATTTGTACGCAGTTTTAATTTAGTCTATAGTTAAATTGAGACATTTGCATTTTTAATCCTCAGACATTTGTGCGCGTTGTATTTTAATCCTTAATTTTGTTTTATTGCTTTATTTATTTGTAAATTGTCCTTTTAGTTTTATTTTTATTTCAATTGAGTATTCTTTATTTCAGCTTATGTTTTTATCCTTTGTAATTCTTTTATTTTTAAAATTTATTTGTTATTCATCTTTTAACATATTATCTTGAATTTTTTATTAATTTTGCATTGTCCCAGTTGTTATTTTATACTTTCATTTATATTCTTTTAAATTGTTCTATTTTACAATTTATTTATTTAAAATTTTTCTTTATATATTTCTACGTTTAAAGATTTATATGATATTTAACCAATGACTATTATACATGCATTAAATTAATTTTACTCTAAGCACACATTATTGATTTCATATTATATGTGGATATTTTCTTTTAAATTTATTTACTTGTATATATATATGTATATTTTCTTTTAAATCTATTTATGTATATTATTTGTTTCTTTTAAGGACTCAATTTTAAATTATATATTTTGGTTATTTCAAGCCTTTTCTTATATTGTTATTCTTTTATATATTATTTATATTAAGTTTTCACTCTATATATATTATTAACTATTGATGAATAAATCTTGTTTCAAATTATTTTGTGTGATCATTGATTTCATATTATATAGATTGTTATTCATATATATTCCTTTGCATATTTTTATATGGTTGTATTTATATAATTTATTTATATTAAAACTTTCTAACATGTATATCGTTTGTTTTAAACTTTATATGGGCATACATTACTATTTTATATTATATTTTATTATATATTATTATTTTATATTATATTATATTTTAATTGTAAATTGTTTTGTTTAGCGCTAATCTTAAAGTCCTCCTTATAATACTTATTTTGAAATGCATTTATATGTTAAAATTTATATTTTATGTATTATTTTATTTATTTATTTTATGATTTATTTTAAATTTTTGCATGCATTATTTGGTTATATACATATAATTTATTTTTAAATTGTTTGTTTTATTGTTGATTTCAAGTTTATCTGTTTTAACATTTGTTTATTACCATTTAAAAGTTTTTGTTTCATTGTTTAAATCGATTTTTTATTATTTCGTTAATCTTTATTTAGAAATGTCAAATAGTGTATTATCATTGGGTGTGTTTTGATTTGCGTATTTGTATCTTTATATTATTGCCAATAATTTGTATAATATGTTAATCATGTATGATTCCATATTAGTTGCTTTGTTTTTCATTTTCGTGTATTGGATTAGGATTGAAATTGTTAACTTATTTGCTTAAAATTGTTCATTTCATTTTCTTTACTTCAAACAAACTGAATAATCGTATTTCATCGTTTTTATAATCGCTCCTATTTAAAAACTTCTCAAAACAAAGTAATATTTCATGTTTGGTAATTCGAGAAATCGTGCCCTAACGTGCTGGGTTTCGATTTTCCATTTGACCAAATAACTAAATATACTTTCGAAATTTCGTCCATGTTTTTTTAGGTTAAAAAAACAAGGCATTACTTTGTGTTTGGAAATTCGAGAAATCGTGCCCCAACGTGCTGGGTTTCGATTTTTTGTTTGACCAAACAGCCAAATATCCCTTTTGAGTTTTCAACGCATGAGTTTCGAAAATCAAGAGATGATATTGATTCTGAGGGTTTCAAAGGTCGTATCCTAACGTGCTGGATATGATATTTTATTTCCTTGGGACAAGAGAATCTTAGCATCCAATTCAAGTTATTCAACTGCTTTTAAAAGAAATTATATTAAAAAATCTTTTCAAATTTTCGACATTAGGACATTAATTAATCAATTAGGTACCAATTTTGGGCGTTGTGAGGGTGCTAGTCATTTCTCGTACGTAACCGACTCTCAAATCCATTTTCTTGATTTTCGAAGGCCAAAGTCAATATTTTAATAAAATAAAATGCTTTATTATGTGATCTAATCACACCTAAACAAAAAGGATTGGTGGTGACTCTATTTTTGTTTTTAAAGTCGATCCTCGTTTTTTCAAATTTAAAAAAATAGTTTCAGCAACTTTCTTTTAAGGCTCAATAAACACTTCGAACGGAAAAGGACCCTGAGCCAGAACGAGCCCAATTGATCCTATCTACCCCATCAGGATGCGGAGGGGGAATGCTAACTATACGCATAATCATATCGTCAAGCAACCATAAACGGAGCAAATCCAAATTCCAAGTACCATCAGGGAGAACCTAATCTCTCACAGTGCACTCTAAATTAAGACTAGAATGAGCTGGAACATAAGGCAAAAGGGGACCAACATCAAGAATCCAAGTATCTTTCCAGCTATGGATTGATGAACCGTCCCCAATAGACCAAATAAGGTTCTCACAAAAAAGTGGCCACACTTTAGATAGAGAACGCCAAAGATGAGAACAATTGCTTCTGTAAATGGTATCAATAAGTTGATTCTTCTATCCATATTTCGAATGAAGAACACGAATCCATAGAGCATCCTTTCGAGAGATGAGATTAAACCCAATTTTTATAAGAAAAAAGTTATTCTGATCATAAAGATGGCGTAACCCAAGCCCTCCATGACATCTAGGTTGACAAATGGACTCCTATCCAACCAAAACATTTTTAGGATGTCCCGTGGAGCCTCCCCAAATGAACTGTCTGGCAATCTTTTTAATCTTATCACATACCCCTTTCGGAACAAGTAAAGACTGTATGAAATAGTTAGGAATGGTGAGAAGAACTGATTGGGCAAGCGTGACCCGCTTCGCAAAGAAAAGTTTCCTGGCTTCCTAATTCTGAAGTTTACATCTCACTTTATCAATAATAAAGTTCAGAGTACTTTTAGTAACCCGATCATGAAGGAGAGACACCCCCAAATAACTCCCTAGATTTAGAACCTTCTAAAAACAAAAGAAATGGCTAATCTGATCACATAAACTATCATCGACTCCTTTGGAGAAATACATATTACTCTTCCTTGCACTGACCTTATGTCCAGAAAAGTCACAGAAACTTTTAAGGGTTTCCTTTAACAAAAGAGCTTGGCCAATCTCTACTTTGCCAAAAATAACAAGGTCATCAGTAAAAAAGAGATGAGATAAGAACGACCCCGCCCTAGAAAGTCGAATTGGATGCCACTTTCCTGCTGATATCTTAGAACGAATAATATGTCCTAACCATTCCATGCAAAGGACAAAAAGGTAAGGTGATAAAGGACTACCCTGCCTAATCCCCCGCACAGGCTTGAAGAACTGAGATGGAACCCCATTCCATAAAATCTGCATAGTAGATGAAGAGATAGCACCCATAATTACCTTTCTAAGGAACTGAAAACCCTAACAGCAACAAGGGTCACATTAATAAAGTCCCAGCTAATCCTGTTATAAGCTTTCTCTAAATCCAACTTGACGGCCATCCAATTTCTGCCAACTTTCCTACTGCACACCGAGTGAATAACTTCTTGCGCAATAATGATATTATCTGAAATGTTACGCCCTGCGATAAACCCAGCTTGCTCAGATGAAATATAATTCGGGAACACCATTTTAAATCTATTGGCGATCACCTTCATCACTAATTTATACACAACCGAGCACAGACTGATTGGCCAAAATTGACTGAAATCCTCCGATCACTCTTTCTTGGGAATAAGCACAATTAGCGTATTATTAAGATCCTCCTTAATCTTATTACCAATAAAAATTCCCTAAACCCATTCACAAACCGCCCCTCCAACGAAATCCCACTGACTCTGAAAAAATGCGCATGAAACCCATCACTTCTCAGAGCCTTCAATAGAGCCATGTTGAAGAGGGCCTTCTTAATTTCATCATTCAAAATCGGCTTTTTAAAGAAATCTATGTCTTCCTCTGTGAGGCGAGGGAATAAATCCAAAGGAAGAGCACTCATGAAAGTAAGAGTTTCTCCATACAGCTTCTCAAAAAACCTGGTTGCCTCATCCCAGAGAACACTCTGATCCAAACTCCACTTCCCGCTACTTGTGTGTAAAGCCAAAATATGATTAAATTTCCTTATTTGCATAGTGCAGCTATGAAAGTACTTGGTATTCCGATCCTCGAACTGAAGCCAGTCACATCTAGCCTTTTGTCTCCAAAGGAGCTCCTCATGATTAAGCACATTTTCCAATTCATCCCAAACCTCCATCTCCAAGTCAATAAGCCTGCTAAAGGAAGACCAATCCATGGCCTTCTGAATATTCCCAAGCGACCTTATAAGTTGTCTCTTGTGCATGCCTATAAATCCGTAAACGGACCTGTTTCAATCTTTGACATGTAAAGTAAAATCAGATAAAGAGTCAGCCATATTACCTGTAAACCTCCATTTAGTAGAGACCAGTTTTTTAAATTTTGAGTGTCTTATCCATCCTGCGAGAAAATAAAAAGGTCTCCCTTTCAGAAGGCTAAGATCAAGATTAATAGCAATAAGAATGGGTCCATGGTCCGATTTAATAAGCGGAAGATGAAAAACTAAGGTATGCGGGAAGGCTGAGATCCAAGAATCATTTGCTAAGGCCCGATCAATTCCTTCATGGGTATTACCTCTTTGCCAAGTAAATGCCAGCCCTATGAATCTAAGATCCTGCAAATTACAAGAGTTAACAAAATTTTCAAAAAGCTTACATCTCTTACCAATGGAACGATTGCTTTTTTTATCCTTAGGAGAGATAATAGCATTAAAGTCCCCCAAGATAAGCCAAGGTAATGGATCAGGAGGTAAAACTTCCAATAAACTAGTCCAAAGAGTCTTTCTTTTAACTCTGTCAAGGCTACCATACACGACAAAAATAAAAAAAAGGATTTAAAAATAGTAGTGCCTTGCACACGGAGAAGCATAAATTGAGGATGATTATGAATAATATTAACGCAAATATTATCCTTTCATCCAACCCAAATCCCACTTGAAAAACCAATAGACTCAATGCAATGAGAAAAATCAAAATCCAATTTATCAATAATAGCATTAGCTTTTTTACCACTAACTCTCGGCTCCAAAAGGCATACAATATCCAGTTTATGTTCAAGATTATACTCATGAAAAGCCCATAGGAATTTACTACTCGCAAACCTTGATAATTCTAAGAGAAAATTGATAAATTTAAATCCATAAACAATAGATAATAATAAAAAAGAAATAACATAACTCCAAAAAATAAAACCATACTATCCAAAACATAACAAATCGTTCTTGGATACTTTTACCAGAATCTGGGCCAATAGCTTTCGATTTAACACCTCACATTATGGAGACTGTCTAAGCCAACCTAGACATAGAATCACTCATGGGAATTTTAAAAGAAATTTTATTTTTAAAATTAATCCCTTTCCCATGCGTAATTTTATTAATCTTTTTTGTAGCTCCAAAGCCTTCATCATTATTCCCCATCGATTTCCCTAAGGTCTGAGACTTATTACCACAAGAATTTGGCAGATTTTTTTTCCTTAATTGATTCCCCCAACTGGTCCTTTCTCATTGAAGGAGACAGTAGTGTGTCTCTGTGGATTTAAACCACCAATGCAGTCAGTACCTGAATTTTAATCAGTTCTGGCACCTTCGAATCAGCCTTGGTATGTAAATTAAAAACATCTCCTTCACTGTCCTCCTGTCCAGCAAAAACAGGATTAAAACAAGAGATGTTCATGGATGTTGAATTGGAAAAATTAGAAATTGAATTAGAACACTCTGCATCAACTTATTAGAAACAGAATCATTTAAAGGATTAGAAAAACCCCTTGTTCCTTCAATTTGAGAACTTGACTTAGTACAAGGGAGATCCAACACGCCATTGGGCTGACTTAGCCCACCGCAAGAAATGTCCATATTCATTTTAGATTCGGCTAGGCCTATCACTCCATTGGCCTTAACAATAGCAGCAGAACTTGGGCCCACTGCTCTATCCTTCTTTAGAAATCCCAAGCCCGATATCCCCTTTAACTCCCCCCATCTGCCTCCTTTTCTAGAAATAGGTTTTCCTCGATATTGTTCATCAAATACTCAATAAATTTTCCAGCTTTTAGGGTATCCCTAAAATTTATCGTTTGTCCCTCTATTTCCTTATTTCTTGCTTCATCCAGTTTCAAAGTTTCCATATTTACTAGGGCATCAAATCGGGATCCTAATTTTCCTCGTTCCCGAAGATCCGCTTTGCTGAGGTTACTGTTCCTAGAATCACACCTGCTTTTTTTCTCAACAACCATCCATGGCCCATAAATGGCACCTTCTCCTTCGTTCATATCCTTTACCGGAGGAACACCTGTCTGCTCCTTTCCCGATGATGTTTCCGGTTGCAACGGGACACACAGTTCTTTGGTGTGGTCGTACTTCCCACAGGTAAAATAAATCGTGGGTAATGCTTCGTATTCAACCTTCTGATGTAAACCATTCACAAGAACTTGTGCAATTAGGGGGTTATCTAGATTAATATAAACGGCTATCCAGGCAAATCTACCTTTAGTTCTACTGTCTGTATTAAAGTCCAATAGGACTACTTTGCCGATTATCCACCCTATTTCTTCAAGTATCCTCTTTTTTGTACAGAAACCCTGGAAGGCCGGGTAGTCTTATCCAAGCCAGCACCATGCTTGGATATGGTTGAGATGGTGTAAATTCCTTTGTCCAAGGTTGGACAGTCAAATATTGTCCGTAGATCAGCCAAGGCCCCTGCAACAGAACCTTAGCATAATCTTTTAGGGATTGAAACTTAGCCTAAAAATATCCATTCTATATGTCCATGAGATGGAAGGGCATGGAAGGATTCCATAGACTACTGATACAGCTGTGTAATGCCCCATATCCAATATTTCTTCCAAGCAGTTTTATAACAACTGTTCACTCCATTTCTTTGTATAAAATTTGTTGAATCTTTTCAAAAAAATCAATGGCAAGGATTCCATTAATCATAGATCTATGTATGTCTCCTTCCAAAATTTCAAGGTCTTCAACAGCACTAATACCAGAAAGGACCAGCCCTTTCTTATCCTGATCTCCAGAACTAACCCCCAACAGTTTGGCATTCTATGTGATCGTAGGGCCAGATCTAGATTCAACCAACATATCAGTGGATTTTTTTCGAACTTACATTTTGATTGGTTGGGTGTTTTAAGTAATGAAAATATTTAAATATAATTTAGGTAGTGATTTGTGACTTAGGCCAAAATATTTTCAGCTTTTAAGTTGATGTCGGCGGCGTGGACAAAGACAGTGATATAAACAGAGAAACAGCTGAGCAGCTTGTTTTGTGATAAGTCAAGTCAGCTTTGCTGCTCAAATCAAAACCTTAGATAGGATTGGCCTAATAATTAATATTTCTTACATCCTTGTTCAAAATTAGTTAACTTTCCCAGCTTCTGCTTGGAAAATAATATATGTACATCGAATTTATTTCGGTCTACATTCCTATTATAATTAATTTAACGCTAATCATACTTGCCACTTGAATTAAGTTTCTAAGGGAAATCTAACCCATATCCCTTTGAATATTGGACTGCTTAACAGTCTTCGACGTTGATGTTCAAAATACTAGAGATATTTTATCAAATAATATCATCTTCTTTTTTATATGAATCATATGGCCTACTTGATAATGCCTAAGTTTTACTCCATACTTATTTGTTGGTATATCTGGATTAGTTGTATATATTAATTAATTAAATATACGTTTAATTTTAAAATCTTGATAATTGATATTAAAATGATTTTTATTTTATGTGAATTTAAATTTGTAAATATATATATTAGAAACCTACAAACTATAAAAATAGTTTGTAATAATGTAAAAGGAAAAATATATTAACAGAAATGATTTCAAAATTAAATTAATTTAAAAAATAAATGAAAATATCATTTATTGGGGTAATTAATGTGCCTTACTTTATTATAGGAATGATTTGCCGGAAACAGAAATGCCCAAGCTAGACACATACAACATACAATGGGTTAATGCATGTAGAAAAGAGGTGTTGAGAGATTAATCAGTTAAGAAAAATATTTTAGAGCAATGGAGAAGGGACATGGAAAGCATTTAATTAGGCATTTTTGTGAAGAGTTGCCCATTCCCATGGCAAAACGTGGGAACCAAAATGTCCAAAACAATAATGGGTTTATATGAGCAATGATTAAAATCAGAGCCCAGCAGTTGCTTTTTTCCCCCTTATTTTGTTTCACAACACCTTTGCATTTGCAATGCCACAGATACAAAAATAGGAATTATGCTGCAACAAGCCACCAAAACAAAAGGGAATAGAAATTTGTCTTTATTTTTGGATGACATATTCTTCTTCTTATCCGTACCACGCCTAATAAAATCCAATTTGAATCAAATAAAATATATTACTTTAATGCTCTAACAACATTCTTCTTTTAATTTACACTTTAAAAAAGCTCACCCTAATTAACCATTATGTTCTCTTTTCCTGTCTTTTTATTGTTAATATAATATAATTTAAAACTCAACCTTGCAAATACTCCAAAATTTGTAATCATTAATAAATAAAACTATGTTTTTTTGTGAAGATGACACTTGGATAACATTATAGATTTTTGCTTCACTTCGATCTATACTTTATCCCAAACACAAATCACTCGTTATTTTATATTTATAATTTCATTAATATATAGAATAATTATTACATTTATTGATGCGAATATGATTTAAAATATAATATGAACACCATAACAGTTTTTTCATCTTTTAAACATAACCAATTTCTGGGGTCAACTTATAGTTTTTTTTATTATTACTAATGTTATGCCCATTAAAAAAATTGGTTAGTTGGAATTTTCCTATTTGGATTATCAACATTCCATTTATAAAAAGAAATGAAAATAAGCTATAGAGGCCCAGAAGCGATCACAGACTGAACTTTAGCCACCACCCCATATCATTCTGCATTCTGGTTCCACTCTCCACTCTTCACTATTTCTACTAAATACATACCACAGCTTTATAATTTTGTTATGCAAAGCAAATTCTGAATCATACTGCAATTATAAAGATAGATGATAATGTTACATTACATAACATTTCCAAATTTGATTGAGTCTACATCATTATTCTATAACTTAATTTCGTATAAACAAAACCTCTCTCATTGGTTGAAGATTGACGAAAATGATCCGGTAAATACATATTTTACCCTACAAGTTGCAACAAAATATATTCTAAACTTTATCAAATCGTTTTAGTGTTGTTGAGGGAGAACATTTGGTTTCAAGTGTCTTACTTTTGTAACTAGTTATTGTTTTCATATTAGAGTTTTGTCTTTCATATTTTAAGATTAGTCTAAAGGGTTTATAGAGTTTAAGAAACACATTGGTTAGTAAAGACTCGACCTGTAAACTTACGAGAGAAGTGTCGGTATTGTGTGAAATATTAATTATTCATACTGTACTTACGGGAGTTCGAACCACTAACTAAGGCATTAAAGCCTTACCTCTACAATCATGATACCATTTGACTAGACTCTCTTCGAAGTATGAAAGAAGGATAATACCTTCCGACGACAGAATGAGACATTCCAAAGAAGATACCTACCCTCAACGAGTGTTTATAACTTTATTTGGAATAGACTTTTCAACTTGAGATCAAATAGATATAATCTTTTAATCATTTAATAAAATTTAAGAATAATTTTAGACATGATATGGCAAAAATCTTTAACTAAAATAAAAAAATATAGACAAAATTCAACTATAGTTTAGACAAGATAAAATTTAAACTTCCAAGTATAATTAGATATTCTATAAGGATCTTACAAGCAAATAAAATTAGTTGATATTTATGATGCCATGAAATTATCGTATACTATCATTAAAAAAGAAGTCAATATTCACTTGATATATACTGATATCTTGATTTTTTTTTCATTTCACCATCACGAATGCTGATTTTACAATTTATAAGCAATTAGAAGAGAAGTTTTATAATTAAATTTAAATAAAATATTAGTAAGACTTTAAATTATTTTTAAAAAATAATTTCTAATTAATATCATACCTTTTCTAATACTAGATCAAATATCCTCAATAATATTTTAATCCTAATATTGATTAATTAAATAATATTAACAAATAATAATAGTAACACGAAGTTTATGATTTTTTTATTTAATTAGATTTATGATTTATGATGTGATGGGTTAGATTTTAGAATTTTATGATTTATATAATTTTAAAAAAGGTTAGATTAGGATATAGGGTTTAAAAGGTATAAGATTTCAAGGTATACGAATGTGGTTTTACAATTTTATAAAAAAATATTAGTTTTATTAATTTTAGAGTTAAAATACTAATAAGAGTTACTTTTATGTTTGTTGCTATATTATAGGATAAATTATTAAAATAGTCATTTTATTTACATCAGATTATATTTTAGTTACTTATATTTGAAATGTTATGTTTTAGTCACTTACGTTATCTAGTTGTAATATTTTAGTCATTGAGCCGTTAATTGTTGTTAATTGTGTAACAATAAGCTAATGTGATATGTTAAATCATCATTTCAAACAAAAAATTTAGGTTAATTTAGACAATCGATCCCCATACTTTTTCATTTTAAGCAATTTAATTTTTTATGTTCTTTTAAATTTTTTTTTCTTTATTTTTCGTTCTCTTCTGCTTCTCCCTCTGTTTTCCTCCTTTCTCCATTTTTTTAACGTTTACCATTTGTTAAAACTAGTCCCTATACTTTTATTTTTTTAACAATTTAATTTTTTAGACTGAAGCAAGCTTGTGGACTAGTTTTAACAAATAGAAAGCATAGAAAAATTACGTTAAAAGAGTTGGAGAAGGGAGAAAAACAGAGGGAGAAGCAGAAGGATGGAAAAAAAAAGTTAAAAGAACATAAAACTAAAAATATTAAATTGCTCAAAAAGAAAAAAAAATATAGGGATCAATTGTAGAATTTAACCTAAATTTTTCGTTTGAAATGATGATTTAACGTGCCATATCAGCTTACCATTACACCGTTAACGGTAATTAATGGCTCAGTAACTAAAATGTTACAACACGAAAACGTATGAGACTAAAACGTAACATTTCAAACATAAGTAACTAAAATGTAACTTTGAGACAAACAAAAGTGATTATTTTAATAATTTATCTTATCTTATATTATTCAAACACTAAAAAATATGATATCACATGTTATTGAAAATCTAAAAAGTGATTTTTAAAATTATTTAATCCAAGTTAAACTCTATTACTAAATATTCTTTTCAAATTGCTCATCTATTTTTAAAAATTCGATTAGATTTAAATTTAAATATTTATTAATTTGATTTGATATACATTTATTAATTATTTTATTCAAATCCACTAAATTTATCAAATCAATAATATAATTAGACCTATTCATGGGGCAGGTTATTGTCCATGTTCGAAGGATTGTGCAAAATTTGGGAGTATTTTGGTAAAAATATTAAGCCCAAAAAATTAGGCTCATTTAAATTGTGGGTCGAGCTCGAACTTGAACATTTAAAGCTTAACTCGACTCGTTTTTAAAGTTTGTAATGTTTTATATTATGTTATTTTTATATATTATGTAATTAATAATACATAAAAAATAAATATATAGTAATATTTAATACTACTATAATGTAAACATAAAAAGCGTAAAAGACGACTATATAAAATTTTAATAAATAAAAATATATATAATTATTAACTATTAATTATTAAATTAAAATAATATAAATATATTTTTAAAAAATTAAAAATAATACGGTGAGTTTCAAAAGGGCTTGGGTCAATCAATTACAAAATAGATAAATTTAGATAAAAAAATTATAAGATTTATATTTCAAATCGAACCAAATTTAAACAAATATAAAATATATTTATATGATGTTTAGATCTGACTCAACCAATCCAGTCCAACCCTTCAACACTTCTAAACATAAAAGGTGGTTGTTAAAAAAAAAAAAACAATTAAAGCCGTCCTTGCACCATATTAAGCATGTAATTGATCCAATATATTCTAGAAGGCTAATATTTCTTAGTCTAATATATATCCTGCGGTGTATGGGAGAATACAAGAGTATAACAAGCCTAATAATAATAGTAGTAGTAGTAATAAGTGCAAAGAAATAAGTAAAAGAATAAGTGATGAGTGATGAGCACCACCAAAAATATCATCCATCAATTTTTTTTTTTTTTTGTAGCTTTTATTTATGAATAAGAAAATGCAATATTTTTTAGGAAAGAAAATATATTTTGCTTTAAAATTATGGGAGTTACAAAAAGGAAGGGAGAGAGTGGTGATCATGTCTGTAATTAAAAGAGAAAAAATGATTGGCTTCTGAGAAGGGCTTTTGGAGCTGCACAATTAATCTTCACCGTCGGATCACCTGGTTAAAACATTGTTAGATCTGTTTTATGATATTTTTGTAAAGCAAATTAAAACACAAGTTCTGCTCTGGTCTTTATCAGTAGCTGGTGGGTGCCATTGGAGGTTGCCGCTTCCTTCTCTAATTCTATTACCAATCTTCAGCCTCCCTTTTCTCCCGCAAAGCTTTTTTACCAATCAAGCCCCTTGATGATATTATAAATATTTATGAATTGAGGAGTTAATCTCTTTATTTACTTCTACTTTGTAAAATTTTACAACTCAATCCAATTAAATCCTTAATCCGCTTAACAATTTATTATTAATTCAATTTCACGTATTCATCAACAATTATATTAATTTCTCAAATCTAAAAATAAAAAAAGGATAAAATTTAGAATTAGATAGAGGGAATATATTTGAGAGGGATATACTATTGGGGCATGTGTGTTTCTTGCCACTATTCATATTCATTCCCCTTACCCCTTCTTATTTAATCTCTTCCCATTCGTCAGTCCTCGACTACCATTTCCTTATTCCCTTTTTCTTTCCCATTTCCTTCGTTGGGATCTGATCTTTCCTCTTCCCCTTCCGACAACTTGTGGGTAGCTTCCTTATTCTACAAAGAGATAGGGGTTGGAGGTGTCTCTCAGTTCAATTCCCGAGGCTCATAACTTTTTCATTACACCCACAACTTTCTTGCTTTTCTGTCTTTGGGTGTGTTCTTTTGTCTGGTTCATATATTGTCGCCTCGTAAAAGTTGCAAAAAAGTTCGCGTAAAGTTAATTTCTTAGCTTTAACAATCACATGATGTTGGTCTTCCGTCAGATCTCTGAGGATTAGCCAGTTTTGAGTTGGTTTAGGGTATTGGGGGTTGCTGTACACGCAATATTAGCAAGCTTGTGTCATCGTGAGCTTCTCTTCCTCTTTCGTCCTTTGTTGTTTCCTTTTTAGTTTATCTAGAAAAGAGTGGGAGATACTTTTGGTATAAGCTAAGCAAGCAATGAAATTATATAAGATATGATGTGTTTCACTATTTCATTCACCCCTTCTTCAAGATTTGCCTTTTGGCTCAAGTGGCTTCAGTTCGATCTCGATGATATTTTTTTGTTTCCCTTGTATAAACTTGTTTCATAGATCCCTAGTCTGTTTATTGCTGATATTTTATGCTTTTGTTTTTTGTTCATCATATTTCCTAGGTTTTTCAAGTTATATATGTTTCTTTTTCTTCTCTCCAGCATAGAGAACTGTCACCTTTTCTTTCTAAATTGTAACCTATAGAATAAATCCTGTTTCTCTATATCGCATGTAAATGTATGCAGTTTTGAGATGGTTGAGTTCAGATCTCACTTCATATAAATTAGATGATAGCTTAAAAATCATTTTTCAGATTTTATGGGGGATCTGCTCAAGTTCTTTATGTATCTTAACCATATGGTTGTATGAGTGGAGAAAGCCTTAATTCATTGTTTGTCTACTCTCCATTTATTAACCTATAGCTGAATACAAGAATATTTTAGTTCTATTTTGCACATTTTGCTACTTAATGATATTAGTTAAAACTCATAAGTAAATGGCCTTTGAAAAGTATTTCTTGTTCTCAATTTCTCATCTTTTCGAGAGTTTATCCCTATTATAATTCTTTACCAGCTAACCCAGTTGCGACCAAAAATAACCAACCATCCCAAGATTAGTTACAAGTTTGAAACCTAGAGCTAATTACCCTAAATTGTATACGAAAAATAAGAAGATTGGAGTAATAACTTAAAAGCATCATTGTTATACTCCTTTTTTATCATTAGGAAAAGAAGGAATGACAGGACCCGTATCCATGTTATCTGAGTGTTCCAAACAAGTCTTGGCACCTTGTTATACTCTTAAAGAGGCTATTTATAACCTAAAGCCTCGATCTGTCAGTAATTTAAGATAAAATTACTATTTTATTCTATGTATGCATAACTGCATATGGGATCGATGTCACCTTCTTTTGGTAGCATAGGGAACAGCATGAACATTTTGTAGGCAACTTTAAGATATGGTACTGAAACTCTAAATATATTGTGCATTGAAAAGGTTAAGCATAAGAAATGATAGCTCTTTCCATCTGACAAAACTTGTCTTAGAAGTACATACAAGTTAATCATTATTGGCTACAGTGAACAATTTTTGTTGTTGTTGTTATTATTTCTTGTTAATTCGTTGGTTGAACAGAACTCTTGTTGGGTACCAATTTCTTCTTGAATGCTAGACGTTATTCAAATAAACTCATGCTCAAAGATCCTTCATATTCATACCATAATTTGCATGTCTTTGGATCATGTCTGATATCTGCATGTGTTTCTGTAGAATTTAGTTCTCCAATTGTATGAACACACATATATTGCTGAAATATTATAGTGCGCCGTGGTAATGCAGGTTTGATCGGTCTTGGAACAACATGAATAGCTTTTCACACGTTCCCCCAGGATTTAGGTTCCATCCTACAGATGAAGAACTCGTTGATTACTACCTTAGAAAAAAGGTTGCTTCGAAGATAGATTTAGATGTCATCAAAGATGTTGATCTTTATAAAATCGAACCATGGGACCTGCAAGGTATAGTAGTATTTCCCATCTTCACACATCATATAAAAGAACAACAATCTGAGGCAGCTAATTCATATTTTGGTTGGTCTGGATGTATATAGAATTGTGCAGAATAGGAACTGAAGACCAGAATGAATGGTACTTCTTTAGCCACAAGGATAAGAAGTATCCAACAGGCACTCGCACTAATAGAGCAACAAAAGTAGGGTTCTGGAAAGCTACTGGAAGAGACAAACCTATTTACTCCAGGCAGAGCCTTATTGGCATGAGGAAAACCCTAGTTTTTTACAAAGGAAGAGCACCCAATGGACAAAAATCCGATTGGATCATGCATGAGTATCGACTAGAAACAATTGAAAATGGAACTCCTCAGGTTATTATTCTACATATATACATGTGTATATTCACTGTTTTATCTAAGGAATTAGAAAGGTTTCTGTTTACGTAATTTTTATCTCATAATATTTTTCTGTGTTCAGACACATTTCATGATGAACTTCCATTTGTGCACATTTTCAATATATTCAAATAAATATATAAGCATGCAGGCATATGCAATGTCCTTGATGTTTTTAGTTTTAATAGTTATGATTAATTTGATATCTTTGTTATTCCACCAGGAAGAAGGATGGGTGGTTTGTAGAGTGTTCAAGAAGCGAATGACAACGGTGCGAAAAATGGGTGAATACGAATCTTCATGTTGGTACGATGGCCAGGTATCATTCATGCAGGAACTCGACTCCCCAAGGCGAATTCCTCAGCCTTATGCATCATATTATCACCGTTATCCCTGCAAGCCTGAGCCTAAGTTGCAATATAATTCCCCTCATGACCCTACCTTTCAGCTCCCTCAGCTGGAAAATCCCAATGTTCAACAATATTCTGCTGCAAGTTTAAGCTGCAACTCAGTTGTTCCTGACGGTAACTACGATGGGAAAACGGGAAGCACTTTGCAGTCCTCAACCCTCACACAAGAAGAGCACATGCACCCAACGCATCAGCAAAGTCTCAAGTCTTTCTATGACAGCACTACTGAACAAGCAGTGGATCAAGTGACAGATTGGCGAGTTCTTGACAAGTTTGTTGCCTCTCAGCTCAGCCATGAGGAAGCTTCAAAGGAAAACAACTACTGCAATGCAGACACCAGCTTTTATGTGGCTGAACAAATGAATTTAGCGTCCAATGAATCCAAAAGGCCAGAAATTGCTCATCAGGAATATGCCTCCACATCCACTTCGAGTTGTCAAATTGATCTGTGGAAGTGAAACCATATTCCAGCAATTAGAGCATATATACCAATTAATTATAGGTAGCAAACTTAAAAGAAAAGAAGTCTTTAATCCAGGTTGCTGTATATAATAAAACTATAATGGAATTTCATTAGCTATGGGACTGCTGGTGCCTTTAATATGTATTGATTTATACAAGGCATATGCAGATATTATTAGATTGAACATCATGCAAGTACAATAAACTAGTACTTTTAGATGATGGACTTTGGTCGAGCGCCCTTTTGGGATTGACTAGACCTAATATCGAATGTATTACGCAGCTTAATATATAATTATATGAAGGGTTTCTTACAGTATTCTATCTTCTTCTTAGATCATATATGTTTACAAGTTGGTAATGCTTCTGCAAATATTGCAACTTTCATTTATGTTTTTATGGTTTACTTTTCACTTCAGTAAGTTAATTAATTCAATCCTCTGTGATAATAATAATAAAAAAGTTTGACACTCACTATGCATCTCAAGCTAAATGAGACCTTATCTTAAGTTCATTTCTTAGCATTGTAGTATTTAACTAATTATACGTGCAATGAAGATAAGCTAAATGCCAGCAGTTCAGAGAGTTAATAAAATTGAAAAAAAAAAATGGCATGCTTGTAGCTATATCAGTCCTACAGGCAATGTTTGTGGTGGTTGACTCAGCTTGTGCACAGTATATGCAGGTTCTTGAAGTTGAGTGTTTTGGAGTTTGGTCCTGTCTTTGATGTGGTCTTGTTATAATTGTGATAGTATGCGTACGTTTTCTTCTGAAGGCTGATGGGTGTAAACAAAAGCTTTATCCTTCTTGTTTCTAATATAATAGTTTTAATTGCTGAGTAGAAGTACTTGATGATGAATTAAAAAACTGTGTATGTTGAGCTATAATGATAATGAAAGCGTGGCAGATGCAATAATACACAACCAAATCTGAGATAAGAGAGGATGCATGTGTATTTTAATGAAAAATTTGTTGTTACTTCCCAGATTTTAACAAATAATCAATTTAGATGCTAATATTTATTCAGCCATTCTTTATTCACATATTTTTCGCTAAAAGTTTATGGAGAAATACAAATAGATTGAATTAAGTTTTTCTTTCATGTTGCACCCAGAAAGGGAAAAAAATCATAATTGGAATAATCTTTACTAGCAGGATACCTTAGGTGTAGCTACATACCTGTTCAAGAAGATGGAATAAGATGGAGTCCTTCAGATTTGCAGACTCTTTAGATCTTTCTGCAAAGAGTTGGACGTGAAAATATGAGATAGGGAATCATATATAGGAAACTGCAGACCCATATATATGTATAAAGTATAGAGATTGGAAATACCATGAAGAGTTGAAGACAGCATAAGACAAAATATATTTGACATGGAAAACGTCATTAAACTTGTGGCGGAACAGTGATGGATCTCTGCTGCTAAGGCCTTGACGATGACCTCCTAGGGTTTCAACACTTGAAGGAGCAAGCATAGTTGGAAGAAAAGTACGGGAGAGGGTGACTGCAATTGTCCACTGACCACATGAACTACCAGCTTGGTTTAAATACCTCAAGTAACGGAAACAAGCTTTTAGGCATCTAGTAATAATGGGATAACAGGACAAACCGGCAAGAAAAGCAGTACAATACCTGGGTTGTTATTCACTTGGACAACATCCTTTTACTTAGTTGAAGTCAAGCCTGAAAATCCCTTTAAAGCAATAAAAATTTTCCAAGGGACACAATCATTGGGCGTGTCTCAGGGACTCATAATGAAACACTTCTAACCTGTAGGTAGGCATGCTTAGCCCAAGGGTTCCTCATTGGAAAGTAGCAGAATGAATAATAAGCAAGTGCTTCTTTTTCTGACTAAGTTTGACGTGAAATTTTAGTCTTTTCTCCTTGGGGTTTTTATTTGCAGTGTCCTTTCATGGCTTCCTCTCTAAATTTGTTCACTTGTGAAGAATTAATCATCCATTTTCTCTGAACCAAATGTAAATATGAGAGAGAGAGAGAGAGGCTGCCATAGTCCGTAGCAAGGAAGCCATTGGCACATTGATGTTTTTAGGTGTGACTGAATAATTAGGAGTCAATAAAAATGTTGTTTGAAGCCTAAGTAAGATAACATCATTGAGCATGTGAAACAAAAACTCCATGTGAGGCACTATTATTAGTCTCCCAAATTCCAAGCCTCCACACTTCCCGGAGTCTGGACTTGTACTTAATCTCTTTTTTATGTCTCAATTAGCCTTTTATCTCTTTAGGAAATTGCTAATATATTGTAAGAATAAAAAATGTTTCAAAAACCTCCAGGCACTAAGGATTTTCTTTCTAATTTCAAGCTCGTGGACCATACTGTCGGAAATTCCCTTGCTTTATTGAGCTGGCAAGCTCATAAATTGAATAAGTTTAAGCCAGTTTAACCTTGCAATTCAGCTAAATCATTTTATTTTACTTTGACTAATTATTTACCGGAATAATTGAACTTCTGGGCGCAATTGTACTTGTTTAGATCATAATAATTAACTAGAGGATTAAATTGAATTCAACTGAATTTAGTTTTAATTTTTTCTTTTATAATTTATTTACTAATGGTGTAGTAAAATTATGGTAGTTTACGTCTTCAGCATTAGATTCATTAGTCATGCATATGTCAATGTTGCTAGTTATAACGTTAGTTGCAATTACGCATGTATGTGTCAATGTTTATAGTTACAACCTGGACGAAATGCAATTTACCATTTAGACTCAATTATTTTAATTATTTTAAGTAATTTTCAAAATATTAAATAACGATTTTTAAAATTATAATTGATTTAATATATTCAATCAAACAAGATTATTTTCAAGAAGTCCTAGTATAATTTACTTATCTTATTTAAAGAGATTTAGATTCCTAAAAGTTTATTTTATGAATGTCTCTTTTTTTTTATTGTCATCTCAAATGCTTAATTGAGTGAAACTTTGGTGGTATATTTCAATTATACTAGTTTGGTTTTTCAAGTCTACAACTCTCAATTTATTCAAGATTTTTTTATTGTTTTATTTACAATTTAGAAAGTGCACTAATTTGTTTAATAGAGGAATTTATGTTGAGTTCATTTTGGATTTGTAAATATGTTGTTATGATTAAATTGTGATTAAGCTTTCAACGGAAAAATTTTAACGGTGAGTGAATCAAGATAATTGCATAGTAGTAATGCTGCAACATGATTAGCAAATTGAGTTAAATAACATCTTATACTATTGAATTATAATGGATTGCTCTTTAAACTAAATCTCACAAATGTAGGAAAAGGTTTTGAACAACGTAACCAATTCGTGTTTATTATTTTACTTTTAGTTATATTTTTATTTATTTGTAACTCAAAATTCATCTAGCCAGCAACTTAGTAGTAACATGCAGTAAATATAACCCATAATGCAATATCGTAATAAGGTAAAAAGTTGATAGCTAAAATAACTTGCATAAATAACATGAAATGATTAACTGCATTTATGCCAAGTTCAGGTTGCAATAAACAAAGATTTGAGTGCAAGCAGTATTTATTCACAATACAGACAGTATTACATATAGCTGACGAGTAGAATTATGAATACACAGGAAATATTCCTTGTCCTCATAAATAGGGCCATTTGGAGAATCCTAAAAAAAATGTGTATAAACCTACAGAAAAATCATCAGAATAGTTAACTTTTAGTCAATGATTGGCATTAATCTATAGGAATATGCAGATCGTATACGTATTGGAACAAACTGTGGCAGCTATAATTTTTATCCTATACGGTTACTTATGTTGTATGATAATCATAATTCTTGCACATGCTAGTTTAGATTCATACTGTTTTCCCTAAATTGAAATGAGTAGGAGAACATTAAAAAAGAAAGTGAAAGTGGGGGCTTGCCCTGATTTGGAACACTTGAAAGTTAGCCATAAAAGGAACAAACAACCTTTTGTTCAATTATGAATGTTTAGCTCTTCTTTGTTTTGGATGTTGTGTCTGCGGGTCCACTAGAACAAAGACAAAACAGTAAAATTGAAGGATCTTGATTGATTTCTTTACGAAGTGATCCATGCTTGACTTGAGAGCAGAGATAGGTTCCTCTATGTTGTCTTGAAATTTCATTAGACACCCTCAACACTTGTTAAATCCGCTACTGTCACTTAAACTGCGAGGGAAAGCATGGCCTCGCCTGATTAAACGTCATTCAGATGGGCAGCCACGAGGCAGAATCTCTCTAGTGCTCCACTTAAGGTCATGGCCATCCAACCACTACGGATGAGGATAAGATGGAACAATTTGGGCTTTAGTATTTATATGGGAAAATAGTGCGACCCTAATGATTGGTTTTGCAATTGCAAGTACATGGATGATCTTTCTAGGTTATATAGTATTTGATATACCAGCAGATAAAACAGGCCAGTCATATAGAACTCAGACTATAGCTTAAAGAAAACACAAGACCAGCAAGACCCGAACTTCCTACATTGCCAACTAACAGTTTAGGAACAAGTCGCCTAACGAGGAATGTAGCTTCCAAGGATCAACAATCCTATTAGGTAGGACCTTGACCAACAAAATAGTCATTGGATAAATCTGCCAAGTCAGGAGAAAGGAGTAAAGTATCACTTTGACAAATTTACTAAACTTCTCGGCTATCAGTGATATTAACCCCCCCCCCCCCCCACACACATATATATATTATATATATATATAAAATAGAATACAAAGAATCCACCGTCCCTTCAAACTGCTCTAATTTCCACTAAAATAGAAACCTTGGCATCAACTCAAAAAAGAAATAAAATAATAGAATAATAATGAATTAAATGTATTCTATACAATGCAAAGGCCTAAATATAGGCTAGCTAAATAAATCAAAATAAAATTCTAAGTATATTAGAATTCTAATTTAATCTATACAAATAATTTTAAACTAAACTTTCTTGTTAACATAAACTCCTAAATAACTTAAAATTTTTAATAATTATTAAAATTTTAGAATAAAATAATAATAAAATAATAAAAGTTGATAAATAAAATATTGGACTCATATATAATAAAAATTAAGTCTAAAACTCGAACCCTATAATCAATTGGCGCTCTTGAAGTGAAATGTCTAAGCTTGTTAGTATTTTTTACATGGGCTTATCATCATAGATTGAGAGTTTAAGTCCACGAACATAATTAGTCTTTTCTAATTCATCATTACTCCAAAATTCATCGTCTTCGTGATAAAGTCTTGAGCAACTAAGTTGAATTTTAACTTTATCTGTTTGGATTTGGATCTCGTAACTGAGCATTGAAAGAAATTAAACTCATCTCTATTATGGCCTTTTAATTGGACTGAGTTGCTCGCATCAATATATATATATATATATATATATATATATATTTTTGCAAACATCTTTTGAAGCTAGTCTTGCCTAAAATGCATCGAGATGGTTGCCATAAGGTAGATTCTCTCTAGTGCTCCACTCAGATGGCCATCCCACGATCATAGAAAGTGGTGTGAAGCCACAATTTGACGATTTAAAGAGTGCATAGGCAAAATGATAGCATGAACCTGTCAAGTATGTCTCACCTTTTCAACCTATTCGTGGTATTTAATAGGGGTTAGGCTATTTTCATTAGATCAGCAGATTTTGAAGTAACAGTTGAGACAGAAGATGATCCATATCAATGTCTCTTAGATCTTAAGGAAGCCATAAGCTTTCAGAATAGCAGAAATCTTCTCGACATTTCACTTTATCAGACAGATGAAATTTTACACCAAAATGACAATACGGTTGTGCTGCATAGCTATAAATTTAAGGATTTTAACAACATAATTCTAGTTAAAAACTGACCCAAATTCCAATTTTAAACTCATGGTATTGTTGATGACAAGTTTTTTAACTTTTATCCAAGAAACATCATATGACAACACAAACGCATATGTTTTGTTCCCCGCACCACCAAGAGTGTGCCTATGAGATATCCTTGCGTATGGTTAAGAGGTAAGACTATTTGGCTTCGCAAAGGCCAGTATCTTTGTTACAAAAACCATCCCGGTCTAGCAATTTTTGAGGTGGAGCACTCAACAGAGGAGAGGAAGGGGAACCATAAGCGTTTCGTCGACTGTTTCCACATCCTAAGCTTGCTCTGGTGCTTACCCCAGTTATTGGATTTTTGCCATTTGCATACTTGCAGAGAGCCTACGTAAGCAAACCCATAAATTATTTGGGAAAAATAAACAAAAAGGAGCTCACAGAGTATTAGAAATTGGAGTATAAATGAATCATCGAAAATATAAATGAAGCTTTAAAAAGCTCGAAAATATGTATACATTCCCAATTCTAAAAATAACCTCTACTCAATCTAATAATATCCTTGACTTTGGGCATCCTGGTTATCTTTCAGTTGCAGATTTTTAGACCTATAGATATGGATTCGTTAGACCCTGATGTAGACAAGCCTATCAAGTATCTGAAATCTGAAAAAAAAAATGAGATTCAGATTCGTTTTTAAGTTTTTTAATGCTATTCTTTGTTGTTCTTGAACTAGAGCACATTAACTATCTTGAGTGACACAAAAATGAATCCATGAAATCATCACCGACCCTGCTTTTCCCCTAATTTAAACTGATGGTTATCTCTTACTGGCTCTGCTTTTAGGGCAGAACAAAAGCTTAAATATTTATCTAGTAATGGCGGTGTTGCGTTTGCTATTTTGCGGTAACGGCAACGTCCCCACTGATAAAGAACTCAATGGCCGTGTCAACCTAGTACACATCAATAGCAGTGTAAATCCAATTTCATGATTAAATTTTGGTAAAAATACCTCTTTAGCCCCTCTCAATCAATATTAAGCAAATTAGTCCCTTTAAAAAAATTAGAGCAATTTGATCAATATCAATTTCAAATGTGAGCAATTAAATACAATTAATCACAACCCTTTTTTGTCAATTGTACATATTTTTATTGATATAATAACCAATTTAACTTTAAAAGTTTACACATTTTGTCAATTTGGTCTTAATTTAACAAATTTAACCTACAACATTTACACATTTTGTCATGTTGGTATTGATTTATCAAATTTTAACTTGCAAAATTTACACATTCGGCCAACATTTACACAAGACAAGTAAACATCGAAGACTAAATTTGTTATTACACCAATCAAAATTTGGTACAATTGACAAAAAAATATTAACATCGTGATTAATTGTCCTTATTTACTTGCTTCCAAAATTAATAGGACTTAAATTGCTCCAATTTTTTTGAGAGGGATCAATTTACTTAAATTTGAAATTTTAGAGATTGGAAAGATATTTTTACCTTAAATTCAAATTGAGTACCGAGTTCCAAAAATCAACTTATATAATATTTAATTAAAATTTACTAATAAATATAAATTAATTTTATGATAATTATTTAAATAAATTTTTAAGAATATATTTATAAGCCGTTAATATTCACTATTCAGATATTATTGTTTAATCATTAATAAATAAAATATATAGTCAATCCCATTTTATAGTATTTCATGCATAGAAATGGAAGGTATACATAAAGAAAAAAAATAATGTAAAGAATTAAGTACCTGCTTTTGAGGAAGATCAATAACAGCATCACTGAAATCTGCGCCTTCAATCAGGGCACCACCCAGATCACTTCGGGTGAGGACTGATCTTACTAGCACAGCATTTGTAAGGTTAGCCTCATTGAGAACCTGAACCAAATCAATTTTTTCAACTTCTTTATTTATTACCCAAACATCTGCTCAAATGATGAGAGACCAAAGTTTGGAAAACTTTACCATGCGATCCATTAATGTGTCACTAAGATCAGCACCTGTAGAATTATGAAATATCACTTTACTTAAAAGGAAATACTAATTTAAAATTCAACTATTATTTTTATATGCATTTACATTGCTAACATAATAGTTCAATTTAAACTCTGGCCCTTTATTTATAAAATGATCTAATTTTGATTCCAGTTCAAAATTAAGATTAGTATTTATTAAAATTAAATTTTAGCAGTACCTCAACATTTATAGTACTATTATTTAATCTAAATATTTTATTTTAATTAAAATACTTACTTGAATTTTAAGAATGTGATGGATTTAGGTCTGGCATTTTTTAAAATTAGAATATCGCATAAATAAATTTAATAAAAATTGAACATAAATTCTTAAAGTCTAAAACAGAAAAACTAAAATTTTAAAAATAAAAAATATAGAGAATAAATTACAAATATATAAATGATACACTTTTAAAATTTAAATCTATAATTTAATTTAAAATAATTAACGTAGATTGGAAACATAATAATAAATAAATTAATTTAAAGCTCTTCCACGTTAAAGTTCTTGCATTACTATAATAAACATAATTATGGTAGATACCGATTTAATTTGAATTGTTTTAGGGTCTCGAGTTAATCTGATTCCAATACCGACTATGATTCTAACATTAACCCAACACTCTAAAACCTACTTGCAACACAAGGAACGTAAGGTCTATATAACGTTTCATTGCCTTCACCGATATCTTGTTAACCCTAAATCCCGAGGTATGCTTTTTGCTTTTCTTTCAACTTTAAAGATTAATCAAGGTTTTTGCCTTTTGTTTCCGGTTTTGTAGCTATCTTCTCTTATATATTCATATTCATTTTCCTTTTTCAAATTACCCTCAGTACTGAAATCACCCACAACCGACAATGGTCTCGCAAAACAATCGTGCTCTTCCCGAAGAAACTTTGGGAGAACAAATAGAAAGAAAAGCTGGATATGATTTTCCTAAGGATTTTGCTCTGTGGCAGAGATTTGCATACGAATGCGCACATCATTTAGATGACTCGGAGACGTCTAGCCCTACCTCGTCTTATTGTTCATCAGAACCTGAGGCTTTGGTGGTTTCGCCACTTTATAATGCGCTTCAATCTATTTCCCCGAAGGTAGTCGAAAGAAAAGATGACGAAGCTTTGGGTACCCTAAATCCGAATCCCATTGACGCGGTCACAATTTCTGAAGGTACCCCAAATCCGAATCCCATTGACGTGTTCACAATTTCAGATGATGAAGCTTCGGAATCACCTGAGAAAGTTTTGCCTAAAGGCTATAAACCCCACAAAAGGGTCGTGGCTGTCCGGGATTTTCCTACTCCACCAACAAAGTTTCAAGCTCCATGCTCTGAAGGTCAATACTCTAGCCCCAGTTATGATGAGAAAAAACTTGAATCGATAAAATCAATGGAAGCGGAACCTTCAGAGTATAAAGATGAATTGGAGTCCGGGTACGGTTTGATATCTAGGGACGCCATTATTCCTGTGTACAACATTAGCCTTATTTCATCAGAAGAAGGAAGGGATATGCCAAAGGTTAGAGGCTCAGTGGAGTTTAATGATCTATCAGAAACTTCTGAGCATGAAGCTATGGATTTAACAGAGGAAATAGCATCCAACTTCACGTCTCCACTCGACACAATAGATTCAACTTCTGGTTCTCCCAATGGCTATAGAGGAAGGGGTTCCCCAAATAGGGAGGAGGGTATCTTGGAATCAACTAGTTTTAAGCTGAAAGGATTTAGTCATAAGCTGTCTGATGCAGAAGATCCCTTACTTGAAGCACAAAGTGATTCAGAAAGATTCTCCACAAATTCTCGCCAGAACTCTGAAGCTTATCAAGCCAATGTCCAAATACTACAGAAAAGAGGGTACCAAATAGCCCAAGGAGTAAAAAGAGAAGCGCCTCCAGGTCTAGCACAACCAGGGATACAAACAAAAGGAAAAGAGAGAAGACTTTTCTCCAAAGTTGGGCAAGTTCGAGCTTCTAGATAATTTCATGAGTTACAAATAGATTATAATTTTCATTTAGTTTTGTTTGATTTGATGGAAAAAAAATTGTCATTATGTGTACTTGTATGTGTTACAAATTATCATGGATGAAGTAAACTAATTTCGTTTGGCAGAAAATTTACCTGTGAAATTTGCTCTGTATGCAACTGCTTTCTCAAGGTATGCACCATTGAAGGTTGAACCACTGAAATCAGATTCCCTCATATCAGCAGATGTGAAGTTTGCCCTTCTGTTTCAACCATTTAGATTTCGGATTGATTATGAGCACTTGTGAGTCCTCAGTTTGATTGCCAAGAAGTAATTGAAATTCTTTACTTTGAAAAGTTACCTGAAATTTTCGTTCACGTGAACAGCTTTTCTGCACGACATAAGACAGAAAATCAAACCCTTCCTAAACCAAAAACAGAGATGTTGAGCATATAATTTAGATGTTGTAATGAAACGCACTTCAAATCCGCAGAACCAAACTGTGCAGCAGATCCGATACCAAATTCACCACGAGTTTCTGCCTCAAACTTATTAAGTTCAGCCATAGCAGAGATATCAGAGCCAAAAACAACTATGGCTGCTGCCAATGCTGTTGAAAGCAAGGGTTTCCAGATCTTAAACTTAGCATCCCTAACTTCATACGTATTGTTGGAACAATCTTCCTTTTTCAAAGGAAAACTATGTTAAAATTGAGTACCTAAAAATGATAATAATAATAATAATAATAATAATAATAATAATAATTGATGAAACGAACAAGCAGAATCAAGATATCATTTACTCACCGCTAATTCGAGCTTTGATTTCTGAATTATTAACCTGGCAATAGACGCCAAAACGTTTTGAGAATGAGGGAAGATGGCGGGATGAAGCTTTTGAAGAAGAAGAAGAAGAAGAAGAAGAAGAAGAAATACTAATTAGAGGGTTGATGGATAAAGAGGAGAGTGAAGGCACTGCCATTTACAGGTAGTGGTTTGGTTTCTTGTTGTTACGAAGAAGAGGAAGCTGGTTCAGATGGGCATAGTGGCAGTTTTGATATTAAAATGTTTGCTCCAATTTTATCCACTTGTTTTTGCAGTAACGGGACTGGTTGGGATTAACACACGTCTCTTGCTTGTTTTTCATTGGATGTTGCCTTTCCATCTGTTTATTCTGGGGGAATTTTAAAGTTTAATATTTTCTTCCTGAAAAAAATATCATGAATTTGAATTTTTACTCGATTATCATATTCAACGAAGGTGGGGAACTGGTTACACAAATTTACAACTTAATCCTTATATCTTTACTTTTACAAATTTAATCTCTTTATTTTTAAAATTTTTAAAATTTAAGTTCAATTATTAATACAAATATTTTTTAAAAATTTATTGATGTGACATTTAAAAATAAAAACCTTACTTCATAGTCATATAACTAAAAAGATGACTTTGTAATAAACCAAAATTTGACAAAATAATTTTAACTGTGTTAATTAAAATCTAAAAATAAAAGACTGAATTCTAAAATTTATAAAGAGTTAAGGTCCTTATGCTATATTTTAACAAAAAAAAAAAAACTCTATAACTAGCAAATTGATGGAAAATCCTGTTATCATATAGTGGATCAGTGTGGGCCTTCAGGTTCAGGTTTTTAAATGGATCCTTCACATTATATAATTGGCTTACTTTACAATTTGGACTTTGAATTATACTCAATTTTCTATTTTGATATCTAAGTTTTTTATTACTAATTGGTATTTAAAATATCAATCACTTCTCAATTTGAATCTAAGATATGCTTTCGTTATATTTTTAATTCATTTTTGACAGGCGTTAAAAAGAATCTAATGACCAATCACAAAGTGGAGATTTTATGTAAATAAATAAATAGTTTCTTTCATTAAACATATATACTCATTAAAAATATGAAACAAAAATAAATATATAACAATTAGGAAAATATATATAATCTAGAAAAAATATAAATTATAAAAATTATAAAAATAAAATTTACAAAAATACGATAATTCAAAAGAAATTAGTTGAAATTAATAATATATTACAAAAATGTAAAAAATGTAAAAATTATTTAGAAAAGTTTGAAAATAAAATTCTTTTATAAAATTCTATAAAGTATTTAAATTTCAAGTTTTTTTTCTTTTGCAATTACTTGAAATTTAAATACATTTTAATTTTCATAAAAATTAATTTTTATATATTATTTTGAATTTTAAAATTTATAATTATATATTTTAGAATTTTATAAAAATATTTTCTTAAAATTTTATATATTAATATAAACTTTTACAATTTTTATCAATATAATATATATAATATTAAAAAGGAAACGTGGTGTATATTGTTATATTTGTTATCAATAAAATTTAATATTTTATTTTTAAAAAATTTAATTGTCATGTGGTATTTTTCATTTGTCAAAATAAGTCACATTGTACTTTTCCATTGGCCAAAGTGGCTTAATAGATTTTTCTTAAAGGCCCTTACAAAATTGACCAAAAATAGAGGAAATTGATACTTAAGGTACCAAATTAGAAAACAAATGTTTCAGTACCAAAGTGAAAAATTAAATATACTTTAAGAATTAAACAGTAAATTATGCCTATATAATTTATCGGGCAGAAGATGTGTAGCAACAAGCCTGCCTCTCTAGTCTCTATTACAATAAATTTGTTTTATCATTATTAGATTTGGTCGTGCTGGATTATTTATTAAAATTATTATGTTTTAAAATTAATTAATTTAAAGATAATTTTAAGTAAAAATTTATTTTTAGTGTCAATAATTTATTAGTATAAATAAAAATAAAAGAATAATTTAGTGGACTTTTTTTTTTATATATAAAATGATGTATCTTTATTTGATAAGCTTTCTGTAAAAAAAAAAATAGAACGTCAGTAATGATAATATATCGCAAAGAAAAGAGAAATAAAATAAACAACACACAAATTTTTACATGAAAACTATTTCGGGAAAAAACCACGGGCAGAGAAGAAAAAAATTCACTATGTCGAATTCGAATTAATACAAGAGGAATAGACTGTCAATTTATAGGCTTGTAAAATCGTATTCTAATAGGAGTGTAGTAAGATTGAAACACCTTATTTAAATCAATATCAAATGGATGGAGTTTAATAAAGTTTAAACACTTTTATTTTATTTTACCACTGTATTTTATTTAAATAAGGATTCGGGTCACTTAATTCTAACAATCTCCACCTTGACATGAATTTTCAATGAATAAGTTCTTCATCGCGAACTCTCAACGAACAAGTTCTCCACCTCTTCCATAAAACCCCTTAAGGGTTTAACTTCAACAATGAACACCAACCAAGTTTGAGCAATGCTCAAACTTAGTTATAGGAAGTGACTTAATCATCATATCTGCAGGATTTTCATGAGTACTAATTTTGCTCATAACAATATCACTACGAGCAATAATATCACGAACAAAATGATATCGAACATCAACGTGTTTTGTTCTCTCATGAAACATTTGATCTTTTGTAAGGAAGATGGCACTCTGACTGCCACAAAATACTGTATTGATTTGAAGGTATTCATTGAGTTCACTAAAGAGTCCCTTCAACCAAATAGCTTCTTTACAAGCCGCAATAATCACCATGTACTCAGCTTCAATGGTAGACAAAGTGACTATAGTTTGCAAAATGGCTTTCCAACTGATTACACAACCTCCGATTGTAAAGACATAACCTGTAAGAAGTCTTCTTCTATCAAGGTCTCTAGCAAAATCAACATCAACATACCCAATGACTTTATCTCTAGTTTTTCCAAACATCGGTAATACCTCGTAAGTATCTTAAAATCCACTGAACTACTTTCCAATATTCTTTATCGGGATTCCCCATGTATCTGCTAACTGTGCTAAATGCATATGATAAATCTGGACGTGAACAAACCATAGCATACATGAGAGATCCCACTGCACTAGAGTATGAAACATGTGACATGTACTCAATCTTATCATCTAATTGTGGAGACAAAGCCAATGAAAGTTTAAAATGGATTGCTAAAGGAGTACTAACAGGCTTAGCACTCTGCATATTGAACTTGCAAAAAACTTTCTCAACGTACCCCTTCTGACTTAGGTACAATTTACTTGATTTTCTATATCTGAGAATCTCTATACCAAGTATCTTCTTTGCTGGTCTCAAGTTTTTCATCTCAAATTCTTCACTTAGTTGGGCTTTAACCTTTCTTATTTTTCCTTTATCTTTCGCTGCCATCAACATGTCATCAACATAAAAGAGTAGATACACAAAAGAACTATCGATGTTTTTCTTAAAGTAAGCACAACTGTCAAAGCTACTTCTTTTGAAATTATGAGAAGTCATAAAGGAATCAAACCTCTTGTACCACTGTCTTGGTGACTGTTTCAAATTGTAAAGGGACTTTTTCAGCAAGCAAACATAGTCCTCTTTTTTTGAGATTATAAAACCCTCTGGTTGTTGCATGTAAATATCTTCCTCAAGTTTTCCATGCAAAAATGCAGTTTTTACATCTAACTGCTCAAGCTCCAAATTATGCATGGCCACAATACCAAACAAAGCTAGAATCAAACTGGGCTTCACAATTGGGGAGAACACATCTGTGAAGTCCACTCCTAGAATTTGACTGTAACCCTTTGCAACAAGCCTTGCTTTCTTCAACTCCTAGAATTCCTTCTTTCTTTTTAAACACCCATTTATAACGAACAACCTTTTTTACCTTTAGGAAGTTTCACAATATCCCATATTCTGTTTTTGTGGAGTGATTCCATCTCCTCTTGCATAGCAAACATCCACTTTTTTTAATCTTCACAGCTAACCGCCTCAGAATAATTAGATGGCTCTTAGTTTGCATCTATATCTTCAGCTATATTTAAAGCATAAGCTACTAGATCAGCCTCGGCATACTTCTTTGGAGGTTTAATTTCTATTCTAGTTCTATTTTTGGCGATAGAGTATTTTGGTGAAGAAGTAACTCCATTTTGAATTTTTGTACTGGTTTGAGGAGTTGACTCTGTTGTAGATTTTGGATTAATCTGATGCTTCACCTAATTTTGATTTTCTTTATTGGAAGAGTTTTTAAGAGATAAGTTAGGTAGCATAGCAATTTCATCAAAAACAACATCCAAAAGATTTTTAAATCAGAATAGTCAGCATGATTACCAGACCATACCTCTTGTGGAGTCTTTTTCTCAATGACAACAGATAGAGATCGATTGATCAAAAAACATACAGTAGAGGCTACTTCGGCCCAAAACAACTTTGGTAAGTTGGCATTTGACAACATACATTTAACATTTTCCATGATCGTTCTGTTTATTCATTCTACAACGCCGTTTTACTGTAGAGTATGATGAACTGTCAAGTGTCTCATAATCCTTTCTGACTTGCACAGTTTATTAAACTTATTAGAACAGAATTCTAAGTCATTTTCTGTGCAGAGGTATTTTATTTGTTTTCCCGTTTGTTTTTCAATCATAGTTTTCCAAGACTTAAATACGGAAAACACATCGCTTTTCTGCTTCAGGAAAAACGTTCAAACTTTTTTGGAAAAATCATCAATAAAAGTTAGCATATAATCAGCTCAACCTCTCGAAGGCACTCTTGATGGCCCTCACAGATCAAAATGAATATATCCCAACGTTCCCTTCGTGTTATGGATTCTTTTGGTGAATCGAACTCTCTTTTGCTTCCCAGAAACGCAGTGCTCACAGAACTTCAGTTTGCAAATTCCTTGCCCATCAAGAACTCCTCTTTTGCTCAATTCTACCATGCCATTCTCACTCATATGCCCTAGGCGTATATGCCAAAGTTTAGTAATATCATCATCTGACAAGGAAGAGGAAGCAACAGCTGCATCACCGGTAATAGTAGAACCCTACAAAACATATAACTTAACAGTATTTCTCTTCCCTTTCATCATAACAAGGGAACCTTTGGAAATCTTCAAAACCCTACTTTCAACTGTGCATCTGTACCCTTTTGAATCAAGAGTACTTAACGAAATTAAATTTCTCTTCAATTCTGGAACATGTCGCACGTCACTAAGTGTTCTGACAACTCCGTCAAACATATTAACTTTAATCGTTCCTACACCTACAATTTTACACGAAGCATTATTTCCCATCAAAACGACACCTTCAGACACTATTTTGTAAGTTGTAAACCAATCCCAATTGGGACTCATGCGGAAGGTGCAGCTCGAATCAAGGATTCACTCCTCGTTTACTTTAGAATTGTTGATACAAGTGATTAGAAGTTCACCATCGATGTAGTATTCTACAATTTTAATTTTTTTTATGCATGTTTGATAATTCAAAATAAAAACAATTTGATAGAATTTTTCTATAAAAAATATGAAAAATAATAAATAGATAAGAGCTACTTATCACTTAATGGAGAATAATTTTAATTTAATTTCAATTTATTTATTTTAATATTATATTATCCTATAAAAAATTTACATCTAAAATTTTATTTTTTAGAAGAGGTGAAATGTTTTAAAATTTAAGGAAAAACTGTAGAATTTTTGTAACATCCCGAAATAAGGCCTAGTCGGAATAATGGTTTCGGGACCACAAATTTAACGTTAAAATATTTATTTTATGATTATCATGAGGTCTAGAATATGAACATATGATGTGCTAAAGCTTCATGAAGAAATTCTAAGTATAAAGTTCCCAATTGGAAATTAGGGACCAAATTGAATAAATTGCAAAACTTGGATTCTAGAAGCAATTTGTGTGAAATTGCTTTGGATTATTAATTAGAGGTCTTTAAATAGAAATTTTCACAATTTCTAAGTTTTTGGACAAAAATAGGCATGCATGGAAAATTTGGAAAGGTTAGTAAGGAAGGGCATTTTGGTCATTTGGTTAATTAATGTAATAAAAAAGGGAAAATCAAGCAAAAATTTACTCATTTTCTTCTCCATGCTGCCGAATTTGAAGGGGTATCCATAGCTAGGGTTTTCTAACATTTCAAGCTATATAGTAAGTCAATCTTAGCCTCGTTTTTAATGTTCTTCGTATTTTTGAGATCCTCGTAACATACTCTTTCTATTTCTACCCATATCTCAAGCTAGGGTTCATGTTTAGAAAATTACCCATACATGAGATGCTTGTGTTTTGATGATTTATGAAGGAATATCAAAGTTTAAAGGATGGTAAACAACTTTTACTAAGTAGTTTTCATGGAAATGGCCTAAATGACCATTTTGTAAAAATTGTAAAAATGGGTAGAACAATGTGAAATGAAGGAAAATTGTGGGCTGCTATAAGCATTAAAAATATTTGGCTAGGCTTGGGTAACCTAAAAATTTCATGCATTTCATCATATGAGCCTAAGGATTAATTTGTAAAAATGTAAAAAGTTAGGGGCAAAAGAGCGAGTTTTAGCCGAAATTGAATAATGTAAGGTATTAATGATTTATTTTTACTGATATAGACCCTAAGAAACCAATTCCTGAGGTCGACTGTATAAAATGAAAGGTTTTGGAATAACGGAAATACAAATCCAAAACGACTATCAGGTAAGTTTGTATAACTCGAATGTAGACTATTTAAATACACTAAAAGTGTATATTCCTGTATGATTTTAAATGGTGATTTTCAATGTAAATAATTCATGAAAATTGATGATATGGTAAAATGTCTCGATTGAATCAAAAGGGATATCTGATGGATACGCCATTCTTACATGATACGAGATCCTACATGTGTTGTAAAAAAAGATTTAGCCCGAACGGGTAATCCGTTGATCTCGGTATAGAAAGGATCTAACCCGGACGGGTGTTCCTAAAGTGACCTAACCTCTCGAATAATATGTGTGCATTATGGATTTAGCTCGGACGGGTAATCCGATTAGGGTCTGGATTTAGCCTGGATTGGTAATTTAAATCCGAGCTCATTAAGAGTGTTTGTCGTTACAATGGATTTAGCCTGAACTGGTAATCCTGACATCACTTCATGGATTTACTCTAAGGGGGATTTAGCCTGGAATGGTAATCCCGCCGTAAGATGTAAGGTTCGCGGGAGTGCGTGCTTGAAAATGATCGCCTGTAGGAATTGACGGTAAATAAGCTATCCATCGAGATTTTTGAGAAATTCAACGGGATTAAAATGAGAAATAAGAATGTAAATTCTTGAATTGATGATCTCATCTAGATTAACGTTATAATATTTTGACATGAGACTAACTTGATGATTTTAGTGCATGTGATAGGAAACTATCCTATACTTGATAGAATGTATGACTAATATGGTTGTATGTTAAATAACCGGTAAGTTTACCTTCCCGTTATTCGAACTTACTAAGCATATAAATGCTTACCCCCTTCTCTTTTCCCTGTCTTACAAAGCTCGTGAACTCGTGAAGATTGGAAGATGGTTGGAGAATCAACATACTATCAACTTGTTCCGCTTTGGTATATAGATACTTTTATTTTATTTAATGACATGTATAGGGTTTTTGGTTATTTTGTTGTATGTGTCATTTGGCTAGCCAATGTAAGGGCTTAAATGGTATACCTATTTTTTTTTTTTTGTATCTAGCCATGAGATATGACTCATATTGATATAGGTTGTAAACCTACTAATGATGCATGTTTATGTTTTAAATATTTCATGAGATATGATGATGAGGTTTATCATGGATGGATGCTTGAAATGGGACCTAATATTTTGAGAGTGGACATAGTGTAACATCCCTAACCCATAACCATCACCGGAATAGGTTAAGAGGCATTACCAGACTTATAACTCAAATCAGAACCATCATATAACAAATATCATCTCATTAATAATGAAAATCCTTCATTCACATTCAATAATCACATAAAATTTAGTATACAATACTTAAACATGCATTCGAGACCCAATTGATAACATATATAAGTTTCAGAATTTATAAAAATTTCCACCTTTTAAAAGGTCACACGCCCGTGTGAACAGGCCGTGTGCCTCAAACGGTCTAGACACACCCGTGTGTCAAAGTTGTGGCAAAACAGGGCATAGTTACTGACTTGTCCACACGGCCATGTCCAGGCCGTGTGCTAGGCCTTGCAAAAAATAGAGGGTATTATGTTTGTGACACCAGCATACCAATAAGGGTCACACGGGCAGACCACACGCCCGTGTGTCTAGCCCGTATGCGAGCCTGACTTACAATTGTAAGGTACCCCAGGGGACAGACAACTGTGCAACATAGCCGTGTGTCGCACACGATTGATACATACGCCCGTGTCTCTACCCGTGTGGACAAAAATAGACCATTTGAATAGCCAATTTGCCACCCCAAATGGGTTCATCCTATAAGCAAAGTAGATAAGCATAATTCTACCTCCAATTCAGCTAATATTTATGCTATAGTATTCATCATTTATAACATAACAATATCAACCATTTCCCTAATCATAAACCTTACCAATTCATGCTAAACACAAGGTAAATTCATACCAAAACATTTCCTCTCATACCTCATTAAATCTCAATTAAACTTACCAACTAAAACATACCACATTTGCAACTTATCATCATATACTATAAGTCATTCACAACTATGAATTCAATCACAAATTAGTCAAATTACATGGCTAAGCATATCCAACACAAAACATACTTATCCAACTACTAGCCTATACATGCCATACTTCAAAAATAAAATTTTAAAAAGTACCAAAATGAAGTTCGATAGTGTGGTGACGATCATTGACGATCCTTGAGCTTGCAGTAGCTTCGATATCTATAAAATAATATAAACACATACAAAGTAAGCTTTCAAAAGCTTAGTAAGCTCATACTAAAATAATCAACAGTATATAAAACATAAAATGACAACACATGAGTATTTACACATTTTCAATCCATATGACCATATCAATTCAATGAACTTCACATGCATAATATTATCTACCACTTAGGTATCGTACATACCTAAATCTTCCCGTACTTATTCACTTTCATACTTACCTCTCGTTGAATATTATAAGACTTTCTGTAAATTATTCGTACTTTAAACATCCGCACACTTAGTGCTATAAAGGTTAGTCGAAGCTAGAACAATTCCATACACATAGTGCCATCTCAATTAACCGAAGCTAGAACAATTCCGTACACATAGTGCCATCTCAATTAACCGAAGCTAAATCGATATCGCACACTTAGTGCCTTATATAGCCGAAGCTAGTTTAAATCGCACACTTAGTGCCAAATACTATTGATTTATTGTCGTACTCATCCTAACCAAACATATATACAATCTTTATATAATCAAAATATCAAATATACTTAAACATCATGCCTTATGTACGAACTTACCTTGTACTCGGAATTGTCGACTTGAACGTTTATTCTACAATCTTCGACTTCCCTCGGTCTAAATTCGAATTCCTCTTTTCTTGATCTATATGTATTCAAAATTAACCCTTTTTATTCACCAAATCATTCAAAACAATCCATATACACACAATTAGGGCATTTTGCAAAATACCCCTCACATTTTCACATTTTGACACTTTAGTCCTTAATTCACAAAATCACAAAATACACAAAGTTTGCTTGTACAAAAGCTTAGCAAAATTTTCATGACTCTCATAAAAGTCCATACATTTCATTTATTTCACATTTTAGTCCTTCAAAATAGCATTTTTACAATTTAAGCCATAATACTCAATTTCATCAAAAATTCAAAGACAAAGCATTTAAACCCAACATCAATCTTCCATAATTCATCAATTAACATCACAAAACTCATAGTTTCATCAATGACGCATTTCAAAATCATCACCAAAATCAGAAATTGAAGCATGGGTTAGATAGTACTCGAAGCAACGATTACAAAAACGTAAAAATTATAAAAAACCGAACAAAACTCATACCTTAATCAAGAAATGAAATGGCCGAACCCTAGGTGTTCTTTTCCTTTTATTTTATTTGCTATTTCCGGCTATGAACATGAATAATAGCCAATTTCATGCTTTGATTTTATTAAACATATAATTATTAATCAAATACCTATTTTGCCCTTTATTAAACCTTTATAAAACCATTTAATGAATCGTTATTTTAGTCCATTAACATTCTCAATGGATAAATAACAACATAAGGACCCTTTCTTTACAAATCCAAATCAAATAAGCACTTTAACATCTAGCACACAACTTTTATATTTTATGCGATTAGGTCCTTTTTGCAAATTAAGCACACAAACAGTTAAATTTTCACACGAGATTTTCGAACACGTCAATTCACTTATTATAGGCACGGAAAATAATATTAAAATATTGTTTTGACTCGAATATGTGGTCCTGAAACCACTACTCTGACTAGGGTCAAAACCGGACTGTTACACATAACATGTAATGGTATATGGTTATAATATGGCCTAAATGTAAAATGAGCTATGTTAATCCCTCATACGAAAAGGATAATTTAGCATGTACTAAGCCGATGAGATGAGGCTAACATGTAATGAGTTATGACAAGGTTGTTTAAAAGTATAATAAGGCCATGTTATATACCATTGAAGTCGATAAATGTGTATAGATGTTAGAGGGTGACTAAAGGCTTGGAAAATAACCCTAAAATGGTCTACATGGGTAGACACACGGGCATGTGCCTAGGTCATGTGTGACACACTGTCAGCCTCCATGGGTGTGTTCCTTGGCCGTGTGACCCCTGCACCTAAAATTTTAGGTCAGATTGCATGGTAGTAAACACACGGGCAGAGACATGGCTGTGTGTCTCAATCGTATGGAGGACACGGCCTAGCACACGGGCGTGTGCCTTGGCCATGTGCCTCAAAATGAATGATGATGTCATAAATAGAATGTTCGAGTTTTTGGACACGGGCGATGACACGGGCATGTCTAGGTTGTGTGAGGGACACGAGCTAGAGACACGGGCATGTGCTTGGCCGTGTGAAAACCCTTGTAGGTTCGAAATAAAAAAATAAATCCAATAATTCAACACGGGCTATTCCCAAGCACACGGGCGTGTGCTTGCCTCCACACGAGCATGTGAGGCATAACCCTAGGAACTTTACTAAAATTTTCTATAGATTTCGGTTTAGTCCCGGATCGATTTAATGTATGTTTTGGACCTTGTAGGTCCATAATAGGGACACTATGATGTTGTTTGATTGGTTTTAAATTAGAATGAAATTTTATAACCGTATTTTCTGAAATGTCTGGGTATGGGTCCGGTAACACCTTGTACTTTGTCCTGATCTCGGGTACGGGTAAAGGGTGTCACAATTTTAATTCTTTATAATTTAAAATCTATTTTTATCAAACTATCTAATTATATTTCATAATTAATTTTAAGTAATAGATCAAAGAATTTTATAATTTAAATTCAATACTTAATTTTTCAACACTTATTTTTTAGCACTTAATTTTTCAGTTTATCAAACAACACTTAAGTCAAAAGCACTAAATTTAGCTAATTTTTTGTGTATAAATAGATGCTCATAATTTTTTATCTAGAATTTGAATGATAACTATTAAAATAACATATTTTAGCCTCATTCTTAATACATTTTTAGTAGATTATGTGGTGTTAATTGTGAATTATATATTCTTAATCCCTTAAATTCATATTTTAAAGCTTAATAGAGCACCTCAGAGCAATAGGGGTAAAAAACGAGTGAAAATCGAAACATTGGAACAGTTTGGAAGCTATACATGGGAAGCAGAGTTTCACACGGCCATGTAACTACCCGATAGTCATGGATATTGGAATGTGTATTTTTGGGTCTCCGTTTTCGTAAAATAGATTCGTAAATATTTATTAAAAATATTTACGAAGCTAGTTGTGCAATTAATTAAGTTTTGGTTAGATGAATTTGTATGAATTAAGGGTAATTAGGTATAAGGGCTAAATTGCATAAAGAGTGAAAGTTGAATTATAGATTAAAAAAAAGTAAAAGGACTAAAAAGCAATTAATCATTATTTCAACAAGTGTATGGTAATTGTAATTACATGTGTAAAAATAATATAAATATTAATAAAATATGTATTACTTAATATTTAAGTATATATATTATATTATATTATTATAATAATAAGTAAATGAAATAAATAAAGAAAAGAAAAGAATAGAAAGAACAAAGTAGAAAACAAAACAGGAAGAAAAGAAAGGAAAGAAAGAAAAGAAAGAAAGAAAGAAAGAAAAGAGAAACTAGAGTTTTAAGGTTCCAAGTTCAATTGGTTAGTCAATTTAGTCTATTTTCTTGTAATTTTTATGTTTTAGAATCACGATATTAAATACTATCCAATCTATGTTGAAATTTTATAAAGTATAGAGTTTTTAATATTGACTATGTTGAATAATTTGAGTATTAGGGATTAAACGATAGATTTTAAGTTAGAAAAGAAAAAGGATTGAATTGTAGAATAAATTGTAAATTTTGAGTAATAGGGACTAAATTGTGAAAATTTAAAATTTAGGGATTTAAGTGAAATTAGAGAGTTAAATTTAGTTTAAAGTGGAATTTGTATGAAAATATAGGATTAATTGTAAAGAAATAAAGTTAGTCTAGGTTTAGGGACTAAATTGGAATTTAGGAAAATGTTGAATAAAAATTGAAAATATTCAATTTGAAATTGAATGGTATTGTATTAATGAATTTTAATTGTTTTAATTTCGTAGCTAACGTTGTGATGGAAACCTCAACTAAGAAGGGAAAAGATAAAGTCAACGAGGAATAACTCGGATATTCTGGTTTGTATTTCTATAATTCGAAGCTAGTTATTAATTGTTGTAATTTTAATTTAATGTATATGGTAAGTGTTGAGGCAAATAATTAATATTTTGATAATTGATTGAATGAATTGAATTGGTAGATATATATATACATTGAATGGATTGATTTTTGAATTGAAAAGAATATATATGTAATTATGTGATTATATGAAAAATCAGTATTGGATATTGATTATATATGAAATGTGAGATTAAACCCTATTAACTGTATCGGGCTGAGTTGGATATAGATGCCATGCCATAGGATTGGAAGAGTTTAGGGATTTCTTTGACTTCGAGTCAATGAGACACTGGGTGTCAATATATTACTTCAGATTAATTCGATGAGACACTCGGTGCCAATTTACTTCAGTTTAACCAATGAGACACTGGGTGTCAAATTTTTACTTCAAATTATCCGATGAGGTACTGGATACCAAACTGGTGTGTTTTGGTTGGATCCATGTATCCGTCATAATCCGAGTCGTGTTAATAGGGGTGATTAAATGAAATGATACTATGATTGGTATTGGAAAACATTGAATGTGAAAAGTTATTTGAATAGCAAGTATGAGATTTGAAATAGCAAGAGATGAGAATTGAATATGTTATAAATGATGTATTGATGAATTGATTAATTGAATGATTAAATTTTATTGTGTGATTAAATGTATATATTAAATTATCTTGCCTTTAATATTCGGATAATAGAAATATCACTGAGTTTATACTTAGCGTATGGTTTTGTTTTCTGTAAATAGGTTAGGTACTTAAGTTTGATCGCCAATTCAGCATCCAACAACGGTCCCGATCTCAAACGTGGTGATGTATATTTCTTTTGTGTCGGCATGTACCTAGGGTGTGTAAATGTTAACTATTTTTGTAACGCCCCAATTTTCGGGAATTCTGTGAATGTTGACAAAATTTCATGCTTTGATTTTGTCATTTGTGAGTGAAATTATGAAATAGGACCTATGTGAAAATGTTTGAAAATGCTATAGGCTAAATTGAAGTGGCCAAATAAATAGGAGTGCAAAATAGGAGGATTTGCATGATAAACCTCCCATTTTACATGAAGTGGCCAACCATCATGTTGTTGTAGACAAAATGTACACTTGATATCCATAATTTATGGTACAAATTGATACAAATTGATAATAGGTTAGGTAAATGTTCCATAATAATGGGTTAGGTAAATGTTTCATGATAATAGGTTAGGTAAATGTTCCATGATAATGGGTTAGGTAAATGTTTCATGATAATGGGTTAGGTAAATGTTTCATAATAAGAATATCATTTCTTTTGTATTAAAGAATTAAATGGATGAAATATGAAGTTTTATTAAAATAAAAAGGGGTGAAAAGAACAAAGTTTTGTCCATCTTTGTTCATCATAGCTGAAAGTTAGAGAAGAGAAAGGAGAGGAGAAAGCTCTTGAGTATTCGGTCATTAGGAGGAGGAAAATTGAAGGTAAGTTCTTGGTACCTTGCTTCTATTTTGAGGTTCATGAGTTCATCTTGATTCTACCTTAACTCTTGAAGCATATTTTGATTTTTAGTTGTGTTGTGAGCATTTGGTCATGAATTAAAATGAAGGAAATGGTTGTTGTTTCATGTTCTTTTGATGAAAAATTGAAGATAGGTGAAGTTGAGCCAAACAAATGAGCATGCATGTGCCTTAGATGTTAAAGGAAAAATCAGCTAACATGTTGTGCTTTAAAATGATGAAATGGAGATTATACTTAAGTAAAATCATAGATATGTGATGATTGATTGGTGATATACATGTTTAAATAACAAGCATGCAAGTTAGGTGTGAAAGAGTGATTTGGTGATAAATCTGCTTGGGACAGCAGCAGTAATGTGACTTTGGAAAATCACCATAAATTGTGAGAGATGAATTAGAAGCTGAATAAATTATGTAATTAAACCTTAATGAGTCTAGTTTCAAATGGAATAAACTAGAACATATTTTGAATTCTGTAGAATGAGAAATTTGATTCGTAATGAAGAGTGGTCAGATTAGTCAAACAGTGAAACATGGGAAACTTTGAGAAAAATCTGGTATTGATTAGCTAAACCAAAAATTCTGAAAATTTTATGGATAGAAGATATATGAGTCTATTTTCAAGGAAAATTACCGGTACTTGATTTGGAGTTTCGTAGCTCCAGTTATAAATAATTTAGTGACTGTTGCTTAGAAAGACAGCTTGCAGTGAAATTATGATTATGTGGTAAACATTGACAAAAATTTGTTAATGAGTTGCTTATTGATTTCTTATAAGCTTACTATGATCTGTAGGTGTGGTTGACTGAATATTGTAAGGGGTTAATACGTAGTTCGTATTTGCATAGTTAGATTAACGTGTTAGTAATCCAATTGTAGGCAATTAGTGTGTGGATCTCGACATATATAATCGTCATAAAACAGTGTGTAACTAACACCTCTTTCTTAGTCTAGATCGGCAAAAGCCGAAAAGCGAAATGCCGAAAACGGTATTTTGTAGATTTGCGAAAAGAATGCTCGTGAGGTAAATCGATTAATGTTTTTGGTAGTGCAATGTTTGGACCGCAAAGTGCATGATTTACGTGCCTCGATATTTTTGGGCTTAATGGGCCAAAATTGGAATGATGGGCCAACAGCCCAATTCGGTAAGAACCCTCGATGCGTGATTCATTAGTACGTGAAAAGTAGGAATATGCATGAAAAACCCTAAAAGCAACTAAATTACTATAATACCCCTATGTATGGAAAATTATTTGTTATACCCCTAGGTGCAAAATTATCGAAATACCCCTAGGGTTAAATTGACCTAAATGCATGTTTGATTGTTGTTATTTATGCATGCAATGTTGTTATTATCGATGCATGGGATTGGGATATTGACGGAGGAAGTCTTGAAAGTGGCTTGTCCACGTACTAGAGGCTTTGCCTCAATTCTTTGATAGGCTGACGCAAGCAAGGTTTAATCTGTGGAGTGTTAATGGGTGGGTTGAGCTATTCCTCACATGGAGTGTATGGCTGGTACGGGTGGAGTGTAGTGGTTGGTGGGTTGAGTAGTCTCCCAAATGGGCTTGCATATGTTTCTTGATGTTGCATGTATTTTGAAATGGGCCTATGGGCCATACTGTTATCTGAATAAGGGGCTAAGGCCCAGTTTATTGTAATCTGAAAAGGGCTCTAGCCCAGTACCACTGTTACCTGAATGGGCTTAGGCCCAATGGGCTTGAGCTGACTTGGACTTTGAATAGGTTTTCCTTACACATGAGTTTCCCCAAACTCACCCTTTTATTTTCATCCACGCAGAAATCCCTAACCATAGTGGGCTTGGGTCGTGAGGGAATTCGAGAGTGGCCACCGCTCGAAAGTTTGATTTTCTTCGGTGAACTGGACATCCTTTTAATTACGTTTGAGGTTTTGGGCTTTTAAATGTAATAAGGCCGCTTATTTATTTTTGATGGTTTTATATGTTTTATTAAGATAGATAATATTTATTTTAACTGTTGAAATTGGATAGCTTTAGGTAGCGTTTTCAAAAACAACAGTTGATTTCAAAATAACACGACAACAAGCAAAGCTTCCGTAATGAAAGTATTTTCCAAAATTAATCACTTTTCCTAAAAATGACTTAATCAAATCGGTTTTCCTAGAAATATCCATGACGTTAAGGTGTGGCAATGGCGGTATGCATGTCTAGGATTGGATCCGAAGGAGCTTGGTATAGCATCAGATGGACTCACCACCTCTTTTCCAGTTTCCTACTTGGTGCACAGCTTCCTTTCACTTTAACCCTTAATGAATTAATCTTTTGAACATCAAGTACGATTTCCTGAACTTAGAATGGAAATTTTTTTTTTACGTTTTGATGTGGCATGCCGGATCCGGCCATAACTTCTGGGCCGAGTTTGGGGTGTTACAATTTTGTGGTTTAGTTGTAAACAAGATTATAATTTTAATGTTGGTTGATATATATATATATATGTAAGCATGTGTTTGTGTTTGAAGCTTTAATATGGTATATTAAATTGATGTTTAAGTGTTCATGATTTAGGTAAAAATTTGATTGAAATTGGTATGTTTATGATATGGATTAAATGATGTTTAAATTAATATGTTTTGATAATAAATTTGTGGTACTTATGAGGGTGCATTGGTTAGACATTTAGGTTGATTATTTTGACATGTTTTGAAGGTATTTGATTGTGTTTCGAATTAGTTGAATGAATGGTTTTTGAGTTGCTTGGTGTCCAAGATTGTAGGGAATGGCAAAGTTGTTGTTTAAGGTTCATTTTGAGTCTACACGGCCAGACACACGGGCGTGTAAACCTTGTAGCTTTGAAAATTTTTATTATTTTTCGAAAAATTCTCTGAGTTTCCAAATTAGTATTGACTTGTTTCTAACACGTAATTTGGGCCTCGAGGGCTCGAATAAGGGACAATATGTATGAGTTTGATTGGATTTGACTTGAATATTACATGATATGAAATGCATTGAAATTACGTCTGTTTGATCGCTAATGCTCCAAAACCCTATTCCGGCTATGGATGTGGGTTAGGGGTGTTACAGGGCCATGTAAGCCACACGGACATGTGAATTTCGGGAACCATGTGTGCTCTGACATGGGCGTATGGATTTCGAGAACCATGTGCACTAACAGTTGACAATTACGATTTTTAGGTTTTTTTAGCACTTTAAAAATGTATAAATAAGGAAATGCAATAGGGAGACAACAATCGTCTTATTTTAGCACGAAAATTACTCGAAGAACACCATTGAAGTCAATTTCCAAGCAATACTCCATCAAGATTCAAGAGTCCAAGTTGATTTCCAAGGGAGTTATCATGGCTTTCTTTTATTTTAGTTGTTATATTGTATTTTTTGTGTTCCTTCTTACAAGTATGAACTAATTTTCTAAATACCAAGAATAGACGAACCTTAGGAGGAGTCTATTGTTTGATTTCTAGTTTTATGCAATAAAACCTTAGTCTTCAATTATGAATGCTTAATTGTTCATGGGTTGATAATTCTAGAGTATTAATCCATGTTTTGATGTGCATAAGTTTGGGGTTTAATAAACCCTTCTTGTGATTAGATATTGAATAATTGAATGGAGTTGTATGCAATCCTAAAAATAGGATGATATAAATCTATCGGATTAGAATCAAATCTAATAGGGGGCCTATAGAGCGAATTAATGTGTTAATAGGGGTTTTAAGTAGAAAGAAATTTCAATTAATCAACTTAGAGTTAGTTGCTCTTATACTCAAAAAAGATATTACTATAAATTAGAGATTTCTATGGATCAAAGAAACTAAGAAAAAATATGCATAAATTAGATTGAGAATTATAGATGAAGTTTAGGCAGATTCTTACCTAGGTATTGTTTTGTCACTTGGTTGATATTTGATTGTTTTTTGTGTTTTATTTCTTTGACGCATTGGTTAGTTAATTTTAGTTTTAATCAATCTTTTAAATTATTAAGTTAAATAATAAAAAATGATAATTACTAGTAATTGTAGTCCTTAAGGGAACAATATTTGTGCTCACCATAGCTATAATATTAATTAATAGGTACACTTAACTTACTCGATTTATTAGTTAGTTTAATGGACATCATTGGATTTAGTGTATTATTTATTTGTGGCATCTTCTCCATATTTATTCTAATTAATTAATTTGTGTCAGTTATTTAATTTACTTTTCATAATAAATAATTATTATTGAAAATTAGTTGCAACTTAAAAAAATTTAAAATTAATTGAAATGTTTAGGTTAAAGGAAAAGAACCTTAGTAGTTGAACCCTCTAAAACCAGATTTTAGCCTTATCAACAGCAAGGCTAACCTTCATGTTAGTTTCTGGTAATGGCCTCTTCAACGATATTCTTTGATTTTCCTTTCGTTTTTAATTACAGTTAACTTAGTTTTCTTTGAAAATTATAGTGGTTCTTTTTTCAATCCACACTATCATGGTTGATTCCGTATGACAGAGGCAACGAATAAGATCAAATTCAAGTTGTTTGAGGGAAGGGGAAATCAAATTGAATAGAGAAAACCCTATTTTGAGAATAAGCAACTTGAAACATAAGAACAAACCTAGTGAGAAATAGGGTAATTTGATGGCAAGCAAAAACTAAAGAAAGAAAAAAGAATCCAAGAACAATAAAGAAAGATTCAAGCGATTTGAAGTGAAAGAGGGTCTTGTCTTGAGTGTGAGACACAATCTTAAAAGAATAACTTAGGATCTTGAGTAGAGGTGCTCATGGGCTGGGCCGGGCTCAACTAAAAATATAGGCTCATTCATTGGGCTCGGGTCGGGCCGGGCCAAAAAAGGGCCTAAAATTTTGCCCAAGCCCGACCCAAATAAAAATGCTAAAACTCTGGCCCGGCCCGTATTAATTTTTTATATTATTTTATATAATTTTAAATATATATAATACATCAAAATACTAAAAAATCAAAATAAATATTTTCTAACAAATTGAAAATAAATTTTAGAAAATATGTAGACTTAAATAGCACTAAGACAGATGCAACTTAACAAGCAAATACCTCTAAAATAATAACAAAATTAATAATAAAATAAGTTTTATACAATATCCAAACAATAACAACAAAATAGTAGCAACATAATAGTAATATGGTAGCAAAATAGGGAGAAAACAACAAGAAAATAACATTCAAAAACAAAAATAAAAAAAAAAGATTTTTTTTGTCATTTAGTGAATTTGGGCTGGGCTGGGCCGGGCCCAGGCGAAAAATACCTTACTCGAGGCCCGACCTATTTTTTAAACGAGCCTTACTTTTTTGTCCAAACCCATTTTTCGGGCCTATATTTTTGCCCAAACCCTCTCACATTTTGGCGGGGCCTTGGTAAAAATTGGTAGCTTGAACCCATGAGTAGGTCTAATCTTGACACCTAAAATCAAGTGAGAAGATAAAGCATTAGAAAAAAAAGAAATTCTAATAAAGATAATCAAGATTAATAAAGATATAGAGAAAATAGAAAAAGATTGGATGGAAGTTGATGGAAAGGCAATATACTATAAAACCCATTGAAGAAAATCTCCAACAACCTTTTCAAATGGTTCTAATCAATCAATAAGCTTCACAAATGGTTCTAACCAACTCCTAGTAAATTAGAGGGTGGAGTAAAAAACCAAGAAGAAAACAAATTCTAAAATAAACAAGCTTGAAAAAAAAAAACTCAAAAGAGTTGTATTGAATCAAATAATGAAGGTTGTACCTAATGAATAATGAACATGTCTTTATATAAGTTAACTAATTAAATCAAAATAAAACTTCAAGTATAATAAAACTCTAATTAATCTAAACAAGAAATAGTTCGATTGAACTAAATTTTCTTCTTGACTAAGAAATATAAAACTTTTAAACAACTTAAATATTTTGAAATATCCTAAAATTTGAAATAAATAAATAAATAAAATATAAAACCTAATAAATATAATACTAGGCTCATATATAATCAAAATTAAGCCTTAAAATCGATCTCAATATGATTTAAACTCAAATTAAAGCCCGAAATTCGTAATTTCCCGTAATAATCTCATCCAGAAATTCTACTCGAGCAATCTTTACTAAAATGATCTTAACTTGAGCTCTTGGACTTGAAATTGGGTGATTCAAAGTTTATTTCGAAACTAAGAGGTAGCTCTTTGATCGATATGCAAACATCTCAACCTAAAAATACCTAGATTCTAACCTAATACTTGTTGCAAATCGATTGGTCTTTTGAGCTTAAAAAAATAATAACTTTAATGAATTTAAGTTAATAAAATTTACTCCATCCACATATTTATCACATCCAAGGTTGGGCTTTAATTTTTATGATCTTTAGGGCTTGTCAAATGGGCCTTGTAAAAGGCTAACCCGAACATGTTTTTGTATTTTTATTGTTCACAGTTCATATTAATGATAATATTTTCCTTTAAAAATTAAAACTTAAAAAATGAAAATGAAAGTAAAAATTATATCTATCTATCTATAAGTGTAAATTTCAAATTAATCATTAAAAGGGGACAACATAAATACCCTTTAAATTTTTAAATTTAACAAAGTTATGCTATAATTTTATTATTTATTTAAACATTAATTAATATTTAAAAATAGAACTACTTCAAATTTTTTAAAGAAAAATATGAAATTTTAATTATTTCAAATTGATAAATCTTCTGTATATAAGTATGTTAAAAATAAAACAAATAATTTAATAAATTCTAAATTTTTATATTGATTTTTGTGATAACATTTAATAAAGTATGGTTTAAAGTTATAAAATTAATAAAAGATTAAATAAATAATTTATTAAGAAATAAATCGGAAATTAAGATGGTTTATCGGATTGCCAAAAAAAAACCAATTATCTTTCATATTTAGGTTTTTCCTAGTTTTGAAAAGAAACAGTATTAATGTTTAAGGAAAAAGAGCTTCTTAAAATTATTTTATTTGTTTATTATTTATTGAAAATCGAATAAATATATTCACAATCTAACCAAGGTGCACCTGCAGATGCAGATGATCTTCCCCATGAATGTCTGCACATTCCTTTGATTTAAATTCTTCCCTAACTACATCTAATGCATTAAGGTGATAGGATGACATTATTTGGTAGAAGAAGTGCAAAAAATGTAATTAATTTGGGTACGGATCAAGGCATTTCCTTTTTTGATCCTTTAGAACTTGTTATCATCTAGGAATCCATATCTATGAAAATCTAACCCTGACTCCCACTAACTAAATTTTGAAACGTGATATATGAAGTAAAGACAAGTGACACATGACACTATATAATTGATAGGGCACAAAAGGAAACAGGGCGCAGAGGATTTCCGGTCGTCATCATCTTTATCATCATCATCATCTGAATAAGGCCGAATGAAAGCAGAGTCCATTTGCCAGATCTTAACTGAAGCAGTAACACAGGTCTCAGTAGCATTGTTGAATAAAAACACTTTACTTGCTCCATTGATTGCTTCTGTTGGATAAATCCGAGATGTGATCACTGATCTTCCACCTTGTGCAAAGCTTTCCACAATCGAATGATCCACCTGAGAAAAGAAAATATTAATACATTTTCATGTTTATTGATTCTTATGTTAAAAGACATGAAGTTAAAACTTTACCAATACTCTGAGGGATAAATTTTCCTCTTTGAGTACTGGAACGTAGCTCCCAAAAATTTGTTTATCAACATTGGGTGCTTTAGATGATCTGAAACAATAAAATATGGTGAGTGTCAGCTTATATATCCGATGAGAAAGAGCAGCTGAGCTTTACACGTACCGAGACAGATCGGTGCAGAAGAAGGTCTTGAGATCGCCATCTGAATCTTTGGCGATGTAGAAGTACAACGGAGTTTGCTCACTGAGGCTCTCATCTGCAAGCACCAAAATACCAAATGGTCCCAGTGCTCCACTTTTGGCAGCTCCACCGCCGGTTTGGCAGCTAAATGTTATATTGGACCCGGTTGCTTTCTTCAAAGCTTCTTTATCTATCTCAAACTCGGCTATGATATCCAACTGTTACATTACCAAGGAATGGGATCTCCTTGTCAACTAACAAGAACTTGGAATACAAATCAATCATTGTTAATGAAGGAATATGACAAACCTGTGAGCCTGGACCAACATCAAGAGGAACAACTGATCCTGCCTTGACTGCAACCTTTTCAAATTCGGTGCCGTTCAACCTTAAACTCTCTATTTCTTCCACTGGCCATTGAAGCAAATTCGTACCAGTCTTATTGTCAAACAATATCGTCCTTGGTATGCTCTGTAAGTGAAAGTAGCACATTACAAACCTGAAAAAACCTGGATTTTAATAAACGTTTTTATGACTACCCATTTTGAAACAGAAAAGAGTTACCTGAAGCGATGCCCATCCTTTCTCCATATCCGCGGCTTCACTATCACCTTCCCCAATCCAGCCCCACAAAACTCTTCTGTTTTTGTTCTGATCATAGAAAGTCTTGGAAGCATAAAATATTCCATAATCATACCTTATTCCGATGCCTACATCGATTTCAGGTAGATCAGGAATCCATGAACCATTCTTCTCATAATACGTCCCAAGAGCATAGTAATCATGCCTGTCATCATCCAGGCTTACCTTCACCACATGCTTAACTTCAGGTCCATTGATGGATGTGTCCAAGCCCTTCCCTTCTGTTTTAGAAACAGGGAAGAAGTCCACACACTCCCACATGCCAGTGCCGGACACTGCATGAAGTTCCCCCTCTAACATCTCATAGTTTATGAAGTCCTTGGTATCATATACCAAAGATATGCCGGTTTTATCTCTCTTGGACCCTATGGTAATGCGCCATTTCCCTTCAGAGGTCAACCAGGCGGTGGTTGGATCACGGAAATCCTTTTTATAGATGCCTGGGGGTGGAACTAGAACCGGGTTCCCATGGTACTTGACCCAATCGATCAGAAAAGGGTCGGAGTAATTAGCAGGAAAAGCAAGGTTTTGAACCTGAACAGCCTCCGTGGTGGATCCTGTGTATAGCATCACAATTTTTCCATCAGGAAGGATGGTGGCAGAACCGGTCCAGACGCCATTTTTGTCGTACCATTGGTCAGCAACCATTGCGAATGGGAGGTGGAACCAATTAATTAAATCTTTCGACACCGCATGGCCCCAAACAATGTCACCCCAAACAGCACCATTGGGATTGTACTGGTAGAAGAAATGATACCAACCATTATAGAACAATGGACCTGTTACATATGTTTTGCCAGTATTGAAATCTTAGCAAAATTAAAATTTTGGTCCCCTCATTTTACAATTGTTCTGACTTTTTATATGGAAATGGAACTGATTGCCTCGATATATATTACATTAAATCACACATTAGGTTATAAAAATGCAGCATATGAGAATATTAGATATTTTAATAGAAAAAGTGGGATTCATTTTTTTTGAGAATATTTTTAAATCTGATTTTGACTAATCAGATAAAAAAGAGCCATTCCTTCTAACCTCAAATAACACAATCTATTTGAACAAAGAAATGTTTGATTTATAAACTGAACTAAGTTAAACCTAATACCTGAATTATGATGGTTTTGTTTTAATACAACAAAATCATATTAAATTAAGAAAATGAGGCCTTACCGTTTGGATCTGAAAACCAGATTCCGATGTCCGAGCAAAACATGTAAAAAGCACAATCCATACAAAAAATTCAAGATATTAGATACCATCACAGGTAGAAAACTTAAAAATAAACTAATAACCTAGCTTTAATCATTGCAAATGAAAGATTAAGTGCAATATAGTATTTTTCAGAACAGTGAATCAAATAATACCATTCATCCAATTCTTTTCAGGTTGAAAATGAAAAGCGGTTCTTTGCCATTCCAACATGGTACTGTTCAAAGGTTCCGGTAAGATATTCCTAGGGACACCGGCCCTAACCCTGCTCGTTTTCTCTGATACTCCTTGAGCCGGGCCACGTGATACGCCGGCCCAAATCCCGCTCGTTTTCTCCGAAACTCCTTGAGCCGGGCCACGTGATACAGGACGTAAAGGATAAGTTCTCTTAGAGGTTGACGAAGCCAATGAGCCATGTATACGAGCATTATCAGACCAATAGTTTCCTATCAACAATGCCGCGAACAAGCCGACCGCCAACAACCCACAAAAGATTGTAAGATAAACTTTGATGGGTTTCAGGCTATTTACACGAGAGCCTGTTAGATAAGACCCATCGGAGTTGGATGCTGGAAGCAATGGTTTAGTATCCACCATTGTTGGTAAATTTTGGATAAAGAAAACGGAAGGGAAGGGAGTCAGTGGTATGTTAAAAGTGTTCCTTGTTGCTATATATGGGAAGTGCTCCGGTGGGCAAATAAGGTGGGTGGTTTACCTGATCGAATGGGAACCATGAATGGTAAAGAAGAAAGATAGAAAACTTGCCCAATAATTTCATCCGATTTATCGGAAACCAGGCAAGCGTAACTGCCGTGTACTTTGTACATTAACTGCCATGTATGGTAAAAAGAAGAAAGATTGAAAATTTACCGAATCATATTTAAACAATTCTTCTACTTATGATAAATAAAGTATTTCTTTTCAATTTGTACGTTCGGCTTTGAATTTGTAGATTATTTTGAGTGTAACAAAAATATAAAATACTGACTTCCGAAAAGTGATGATTTGGGGTTGCTGTAACCTTATTCTTTTGTCAATTAATTTTAATATAATTTCAATAATATTTAAGATCCATACAAGAACACTAATTAATGCTAAATTCTTAAAACAATTTTATTCTATTCAATATTTTAAATAAGTGTCTTTGAATATTAAAATATTTTAACTTCAAGTAATTTAATAATAATAACATCTCCTTCCTCTCCTTAATATTATAATGATTTAAAAACATTTTAATTTGAAATAATTTAATAATATTATTATCTAGATAATTTAATTATCTTAATTTCTTTAATTTATCATGTCTTCCAATGCATAACACTGAGGATTCGATAAAAGTCAAACTAAATCTGAATAGGATGGGAGGGAAACCCATTTATTACAATTGTAGATGGTGGGACTCGAATCCAAGCCACAAGATCGAAGTTTATTTATAAAATTACATATTAAACTATAATTCATATATAATTTTAAGTTTTATCTCAAAATAATGAAGAGAACATAACCTATAAACTATTACCTATATTTAAATGAACACCTACATTCCTACAATTGACACGCCGTTATAAGATAATGGTTAAATTGTAGTTGTGATCCTTTTACAATGACATTAGTTGGTCTAAACAGTTAACATCATTATTTATTTTTGTTACAATGATAATACAAAATTTTCTTAAAAACACCTTTATAACACAAAAAGAAATAAAACTATTTTGTCATTGACATGTTAATATATGATGTGTAAATATTCGTTACATAAGTACACCTGTTGAATCCAATAATAAAGTGATAAGAAATATATTGTTCTCACGAGAACCAAATTCTAAGTTAAGTGTCAACTATTCACTTTTTATCTAATCTGAAACAATAAAGTAAATTCTAATTACTATTAAAATTAAACTAAGCTAATTACGAAAATTCAGTTAAACTAAAAAAATGAAAATTACTAAGTTTCTCAATCAATTTTAAAGATATTGGAACTCTAACTTCACATAATCTAGTTAATCAATTATCTCTTATCCAAGTGTTCAATCTATGTAATTATTAACTCAAGATTTAATGATATTAATTAGACTCTTCCGGTATCTAACTAAGTTAATCCTCCTTTCCCATTAGCTATATTCCCATGCTAGGTAAGTTGGGCGAAGTCATTACGACCAAACCTTTATGGTTGATTAGGGCATTAGGTATATTGCTATCTTAGTCACAAATTAACTCGCTTGCCAGTGCTACTAAAATTAATTCTAATCTATTTAGTCTAGATCTAAACTTTAAATTTCTCTTCCAAGACAAATCAATATGATCAAATTAATACAACTTGGTGGCCAAGTAAGCATATTAAATAAGCATAGGACTGAATAAATAATTAACATTGATCGAAACAATTGAAGAGAAAATAATTAATTAATTAAGAAATATGATCCATCATCGTTCCAAGAAAATAGAGTTCATGTTGATTTAAGAAAACATCACAAGAAGAAATTCAAAACAAACTTGCATTGAGAGAAAGTAAAAAGAAATAATCTAGAGAGAAAAATAATTATCAAACTAATATCGAGCACTCCATATCTCTTTTTTTTTATTTTTTATTTTTTTGCAAGCTTCAAATTTTCCCTTGGTGTTAAAGAATTGTTCATTATCCTCTAAGTTGGTTTTTTTACTCTTCTCCCCTTCTTTCCTCTTAAATCACGTCACCTCTTATTTTTAGAGTTTTAATCGTTCCATTCCATTGTATCCATCAGATGCAAAATTGTGGTGGAGCAAATGACTTGCTGTTTGAAAATTCTGAATTGAATATTGTGCTCCACCGCACTGAAATCAAGTGGAGCAAGAGTGTAGATATTATGTATTTAGAACTCAATATATAAGAGAAAAGTATCCTCGTAATAATATAATTTATTTAAAGTATGTAAGGTTATTTTAGTAATTTTCACCAACTCAATTACATACTTAAATGATAATATAAATATACAAACAATTTGGGTGAAACAATTTGTATAATAACATTGAAATGTATAAAAAAAGTCAAAATAAAGTTTGGGTTAAAGTGATAAAGAAAAGATTTTATAAATCTGAGAGCATGGGTTCAAATCTCAACATTATTTGTAGTTATATATCTTATTTAAAATATGTAAGTTTATTTTAGTGTAATGATATTGAAATATATAAAATATTTTATAGATGCAAATGTTATTGGTTCAAATCTTAACCTTTGCAACTTATTTATTGTTTTTTAATTAAAAAAAGACAAACAACCATAATAATAATATAACATATTTAAAATAAAAAGACAAAAGTACATCATAATCCACTCAAATTCTTTTAGTTTTTGAATTTCATGCTTTATTTATTTTTTATTTATCGTAAAAGTTGATCTAACATTAATTATTTTATGCAAAATATATGTTATTTTAAGAAAAATAATACATAAATTTTGAATGGAATAAAAAAGGAATCGAAGTTGGACTTAAAAAGAAAAAGAAAAAAAAAACACATTGGATTTTGAATTTTATCGTTGAAAACAAGGTTTAGATGAGTTTTTGGTGGATTCTTGAGACATAATTCCCTCTATTGTCATTGAAATCTGATTGAACAGGTTAGGAAGGATTTTCAGCTTCTAAATGAATTTCAGTTAGTTCTATTCCTTCATTGCAGTAATATTTGACGATAGCTGAGATAAGTTTTTGGACCGAAAAAGATTGGATTAATCATGCTACAAAAAAGAACATCCAATTTTGAATTCACAACCATAATCTAAAAGACCAAAATCTTCAACTCCTTCAATAGTTAACTTCTGAAGTAGTTTCTTAGAAAATAAATTATCCCAACAATTATGGTCAAGGGCGGGATCCACCATGACATCAATGAATCAATGTCCTATTAGAATTTAATCTTCACTGACGTACCTTTTTTTTTTGAAAACACCCACGTACCTTTAACAAATACTTTATTGACCATGATTTTCAGCTTAAAACATGTTTAATCCCAACTCATAATACACCCTCGAACTCCCAACTGAAACACAATATGCAAAATTGTTAAAAGATGGCTTTCATGCAGACTATAGCAGTTCAAGCTATGTAAGTTGTTAGAATCCCTAAGATTAAGGACAGAATACTTGCCTTAGTCCTAGGAATTACCTTGTATAGTAGGATTTAATATTAATTTCTAATTCTTAGGAAATTACTAATTTTTAGGGATTGATTCCTTATTTGTACTTAGTTCTACTTATAAAAATCTGTAACCTAATTAAAATAAAAGAACAATCTTCTCTCTAAAGTTTGTTCATGGTATCAGAGCCTTTGGAATTTTTTTTGATTCCAACTTCTCTAATCTCTCTTGTCTCTTGTTCTATTCCTTTCCATGAGTGACATTATCGAAACTACATCTGAGATTGAAACCTCACAAATGATTCCAAACACTAATCAATGAGCTCCTCAAGGGGATCTTAATTCCTCTCTTATAATTACTAACCATCGGCTAGATAGGAAAAATTTCCTACAGTGGTCCCAATCGGTCATTATGGTGATCCGTGGTCATGGAAAACTAGGGTATATTAATGGAGACTTCTCACGACCAGCCACAACAGACCCAACTTATGGCACCTGGGAACTTAACAACTTGATTCTAATGGCTTGGTTAATCAATTCAATGGAAGGCCATATTAGTCGCACCTACCTCTTCTTCAAAATTGCAAAAGATATGTGGGATGCAATTAAAGAAAATTACTAGGATCTTGGAAATGCCTCCCAAGTATTTGAGATCAAACTGAAATTGAAGGATATCCGAAAAGGAACACTTGAAGTAACTCAGTACTACAATAACTTGAAAATTTTGTGGCAGGAACTGGATATGTACTATGAGGCAGACTGGGGAGAAGGCAAGGAACACACCAAGTTTATGGCTCACCTCAACAAGGAATGTCTCTATGAGTTTATGGCAGGACTAAATCGAGAACTTGATGAGGTCCGTGGTTGATTTCTAGGCAGAACCTCTCTACCAACCATTGGTGAAGCATTTGTAGAAGTTAGAAGAGAAGAAAAGTGTCAACTTGTCATGTTGGCGGATTTAAAAGAATCTAAACTTATGACAACTGTTGGTTACTGTCCCACTGAAAACTCGACCTTTATCTTTAGAGGCCCACAACCACAAAAGCCACGTGCTAGGAATGATTCAGGCTCAACTAGGCCATGGTGCAGCCACTGTAACCGTGTAGGACATACAAAGGAAAAATGCTTCAAACTACATAGCTATCCGGGAAAAAATCAGAAGGACAATAAGGCTGCACTAGTATCCTCTAACACCTTCACTGCTGCAAATGAAACTCTTGATATTCGTCTAACTAAAAATCAACTTGAGGCTCTTCATAAGATATTAGGCACTACTACTGCTCAAGGATCCCTAGCCATTCAAGGTATTGCCCTCAACAATATGTTTGAACCTAACAATCAATCTTCTTGGATACTCGATTCGGGTGCCTCCGATCACATGACAGGTAACTCCACCTTGTTTCACACCTATACACCCTGTCATAATCAGTCCCAAATCCGCGTTGCTGATGGCTCTTACTCACCTGTGGCTGTTGTTAGAGAAATACAATTAACAAAAAATTTTTCTCTTCATGAAGTGTTACATGTTCCAAACCTATCCTGTAATTTACTTTCAATCAGTAAACTAACTAAGGATGAAAGTATCCTTGCTGAATTTTCTGCAACTGGTTGTGTGGTACAGGAATAGAAATTGGAGAGGATGATTGGCACTGCTAAAGTTGATGACGGTCTCTATATTTGGAATAAAGACAGTGGACAAGAAGGGTTGGCTCTATCTATCTCCAAGGAAGATACAATTATGTTATGGCACCGTAGACTAGGACATTCGAACTTCTTATACTTGAAGAAACACATTCTACTGTTATTTAGAAATAAAAATGTTGATTCCTTGAAATGTGAAATCTGCCAATTATCCAAACACACCCATGTACCATACCCATTGAAACCTTATAACTAGTTCTAACCATTCTCTTTAATTCATAGTGACTTATGGGGAGCTAGCCGAGTGAAAAATATTATAGGGGCTAGGTGGTTCATAACTTTCGTTGATGACCACACTAGGATTTGTTGAGTTTACCTTCTTAAAGAAAAATCAGAAACACCTAAAGTTTTTCAAAACTTTTATTCAATGATTCAAACCCAGTTTAACTTTACCATACATATTCTCCATACTGACAATAGGAGAGAATATTTTGATTCTGTCCTGAGTCCTTATCTTGCTGAACAAGGCATCATACACCAAAGTTCTTGTCTTGACACTCCTCAACAAAATAGGATTTTCGAGAGAAAAATCGTCATCTCCTTGCTGTGGCTCGTGTATTAATGTTCACCTTGGGGGTCCCAAAATTCCTGTGGGGAAAAGCTGTACTAATAGCCTGCTATCTCATAAACCGACTACCATCCAAGGTTCTAAATTTCCAAACACCTATAAATATCCTTCAAAAGGCTTTTCCCTTATTTCGCGTTCTCAATCTTCCATCCAAAATCTTCGGTTGCAAAGCTTTTGTCCATAATCACCAACCAAATCAATCCAAACTTGATCCTCGAGCCCATACTTGTACTTTCATTGGCTATTCTCCAACACAAAAAGGCTATAAGTGTTATTCACCTACCTTTCGTCGATTGTTTATCTCTCGGGATGTCACCTTTTTTGAGAATGAACCATACTTTACAGCAGCTCATTTTTAGGGGGAGACTCTCAATGAAGATGAGACTCTTAACATCCTCCTTATTATACCTCCTGATCCTACCACCATTACCAAGCCTACAAATCAGGGTGTTATCGTAGTTCCAGATTTAGACAGTGGTTTTCCTGTGCAACAAGAAATAGAAATAGGACAGCCACTTGATCTGGAGAGGCAGTAAGAATAGGCTCCAGAACTACGAGTTTATTCTCGACGACAGTGTCCTCATGAAGATAAGATAGTAGTGCCAAGTTCATCCTCAACTAAGGACTTCTAAAATAGAAGTCTCACCTCTAACGCCATCCATCTACCTTCCAATTGCTGTTCGAAAGGGCACAAAAAGCTGCACTCAACACACTGTTTCATAGTTTGTGTCTTATGGAAACTTATCTAAGTCTTATAGAGCTTTTGTATCTAATGTTGATTCTGTAGAAACACCAAAAAATATAGAAAAGGCTCTTGAATCTGATGAATGAAAGAAAGCTGTGATGGAAGAAATGAGGGTTCTCAAGGCAAATGAAACTTGGGAAGTCTCGAATTTACTTAGTGGGAAGAAAACTGTAGGATGCAAATAGATCTTCATCATAAAGTTTAAACTTGATGGTAGCATTGATCGACACAAAGCTCGGCTCGTTGCTAAGGATTTCACCCAAACCTATGGCCTAGACTACAATGAGACGTTCACACCGGTTGCCGAACTAAACACCATTCGAGTTCTTCTATCCCTAGCTGTCAACATGGACTGGTCTTTGACTCAATTGGATGTAAAAAATGCATTCCTTAATGGAGAGTTAAATAAGGAAGTGTACATAGATTTCTCACCCGGGTTTGAAGAAAGCAAGGGCCAAGTATGCAAGTTGAAGAAATCTTTATATGGGCTGAAACAGTCTCCAAGAGCGTGGTTTAGCCGATTTGCCAAGGCTATGATCAGTAAGAGCTACACCCAGGGGCAGGCAGATCATACCATGTTTTACAAGCATTCAAAAGGTGGGAAATGTTGTATCCTTATTGTTTATGTGGATGATATAATATTAACTGGGGATGATTCAAGCAAAATTGAAAGTCTAAAAGAATTTCTTAGTGTTGAATTTGAACTTAAGGACTTAGGGAACCTTAAGTACTTCCTTGTAATGGAAGTAGCAAGGTCTAAAATAGGGATTTCCATCTCTCAAAGAAATTATATCCTTGATCTATTATCTGAGGTTGGGATGTTGGGGTGTAAACCAGCCAAAACTCCCATGGAATTCAATCTTAAATTGGGAACTGATAAAGATGGAAAAGAAGTCGATAGAGGGAGATATCAACGCCTGGTAGGAAAACTCATCTACCTATCTCACACCCGTCCAGACATAACCTTTGGTGTGAGTGTTATTAGCCAATATATGCATGCTCCAAGAGAGAAGCACTTGGAAGCTACTTACAAAATTTTAAGATATCTAAAGGGGACCCCTGGTAAAGGCCTACACTTCAAGAAAACTGCCAGTCGAATTGTGGAAATTTACACTGATGCAGACTGGGCAGGGTCTGTCAATGAAAGACATTCTACAAGTGGTTATTGTAGCTATGTGTGGGGCATATTGTGACATGGAGAAACAAAAACAGCCTGTTGTAGCACGCAGTAGCACAGAAGTAAAGTATCGAGCACTATCCCATGGCATATGAGAAGGAATTTGGATACAACGACTAATGGGAGAACTAAAAGTACTCTACACTAGACCTATAAAGATGTATTGTGACAACCAAGCAACTGTCAGCATAGCTCATAACCCTGTTTACCACGATCGCACCAAACATGTAGAGATAGATCGCCACTTCATCAAGGAAAAAATTGACTCAGGAGAAGTGTGCATCACCTACCTACCTACCAGGCAACAAGTTGCAGACATGCTAACTAAAAGCTTGAACAGGAACATGATCGAGGAACTCATTAGCAAGCTAGGTTTGATAAATATCTACACTCCAACTTGAGGGGGAGTATTAGAATCCCTAAGCTTAAGGACAGTATACTTGCCTTAGTCCTAGGAATTACCTTGTATAGTAGGATCTAATATTAATCTCTAATTCTTAGGAAATTATTGATTTCTAGGGATTGAATCCTTATTTATACTTAGTTCTACCTATAAAAATCTATAACCTAATTAAAATAAAAGAACAATCTTTTCTCTAAAGTTTGTCCATAAGTTGTAGCTGAAGAATATGCTGCTATTTTGTTACTTTTTAGTTGATGTTTTTGCTACTTAATTACACTAGTACTAAATATATAAGGCATTTGATGCAATTTGGTGCTGATAGATTTGATAAATCTGTAACAGCTGTTTTTAGTGAAATTAGAAAAATGGTTTTGGGATCACAAATTAGGAGTCAAAAAATTTATTTTATTATTATTTTATGGTCTAAAACATGATATAAATACCTTATAAAAATTTCGTTAAGAAATTTTACCGTTTACATGTTCAATTTAATAAAAAAGACTAAATCGCGTAAAGTGTAAAAGTTGAGTTCCAATAACTAAAGGTATTAAATAACTATATAACTTTAAATTGAAGGTCCTTATAGGGTAATTAGCCCAATAATAGTGATAGTGGATGTACATGGCTTGGTATAAGTGTAATTTTTAATGTTTAAAAAGGTTAAATAGGTAATAAAGTAATTAAAGTTAAAATTAAGTAAAATAAAAGCCAAGTATCATCTTTTCTTCTTTCTTCAAACAATTGTGAAGAATAAAGGAAGCCATTTTTGTTAAACAACATTCGACCAAGCTTATATTGCCCAATTAGGTATATTTTTGTCCCATTTTTAATGATTTATATGTTTTCTGGATCGTTGTAGCTTAATCTAGCTAGCCCGGGGACTAATTTGTGAAACTGTTAAAATATTAGGGTTCTACCATTGATGAATATATGTGAGTTGTGAATTTTGATGATGGAAAATGAACGGTTGTTGTTAGATAAACAAATTTTGTAAAGGAATTTTTGATGAAATTATCAATTAGGAGCTAAATTGAAAAATGTGATAAATTCATGGTAAAAATTATGAATTTGTGAAATATATGGGCTGATATTAGTATGTATAAAAATTGGCTAGGCTTGGGTAAGGGAAAATTTGCATGAATTTCATTTTAAAGGCTAGGGACTAAATTATAAAGAAATTAAAAGTACAGGGGTAAAATGATAATTTTTTCAAAATTATATGTTGGACTAAATTGAATGAGAAATATGTTGAATTGGGTTAAATTTATTCGTATAGATCCAGTTAGACCTTGTACGGAGTTAGATCGAGGCAAAGAGAAAGTCTCAAATTAATTACCTTCGTATCTACGTATACTCGTCGAGGTAAGTTCATATAATTAAATTGTGCATTTATATGTTTAATTGAATTATATGCATGTGAACTGTGAAATTGCCATGTATGAATACCGATAACATATCCAATGATGTACGACGACTACTAAGCCTTATTTGAACCTTAAGAATTCGTAGGATACAAATGACATGTCATTAGGTTTACCAATTTCAGCTCGCAGAAGCTTACCGATTACAACTCGTAAGAGCATACCGATTTAGAGCTCGTATGAGCATACATGTATAGGAATTGATGGATTATAGTTTAGTACACTTCGTGTGTGCTACCTGAGTATCCAACGATATTCTAAATGGTTCAATGGGCACAGTTCTGTTACGAGATTATATGAGTTTGATACGAACTATTACAGTAATTTACATGAAATACATGGAAATGATGTTACATGATATATTGATATATGAAATGGTTGATACATGTATATGATACTTGAGTAATTGTTGACTTCATCCATGTGTATTGACTATTATATGTGTTTTACATGGCTAACATGTTGGTGGTACTTTTAGTTGGTTACATTTTGGTTAGAATGGCATGTATAGGTTATTTTGGCTAATATTAGCCTATATGTGTTTTGCTAAGATTAGCCATTTATTTGGCTTGTATTTTGGTATTTTGGTATTTGCATAATATGCTTATAAGGTTGATGTGTGGATTGATCTGTGGTTAAAAGATGAAAAGTAAAATAGTAGTTGAATATGTATATGATGTATGTTTTATAACTTGGTGCGATTTGGTGCTATGGTACGATAAGCTTATATGTATTTGATGCTATTGATTAAATGGTACAATTGATATCAAATGGTAAGTTTTGGTAAATGATTTACATGTTGTGTATTGATGCAATAATATAGATAAGTTAGTTGATTACTTGGTTACATGGATCATATGGTTGCACATATTTTATACTTTTCATTTGAAGTGCCTAAGGGCATATTGGTTGTATATGAATATACAACATGTTTAAAGCTTGTATATGCTTGTTTTGGATGCTTGATTATAGCTTGTGTATGTGTGCATTTTTGGGTATAGGTTAGTGCCAAATTGGGTGACAAATGTGGCTTATAAAATGACCTATTTTCGTCTACACGGGTAAAAACATAGGTGCGTGTCTCAGCCGTGTGTGACACACGGCCAGGTGACACGGCCGTGTGTCTCTTGTAGCTTCTTAAGTGTTGCAAGTCAGTATGCTCACACAGCTTAGCACATGACGTGTGGCTTAGCCGTGTGACCCTATTTTGGATGCCCGCACGGCCTAAGACACGGACGTGTCTCTTGGCCATGTGAGTCACACGGCCTGACCACATGGCCGTGTGACCCATTGCAGTGTTGAAAATTTTAAATGTTTCCAAAAAATTCTCTAAGTTTCCTATTTAGTCCTAATTTGTTTCTAACTTATATTCAAAGCTTCAATGGCTCGTATAAGGGACAATATGTATGTTTTGAATTGATTTTGATAAAAATAATGTAGCACCCCAAACCCGGCCAGACGTTAAGGCCGAATTCGACGTGCCACTTTGAAGTCAAAAACCCGTGTTCCCTTTTTAGTGTTTTAAAAAGCCGACTTTTGTCAAACTAACCAAGTGAATGGAAGTGGGCACCGGTAGGTATCCATAACAGAGGAGGTGAGCCATGAAGGTCGCTAAGTACCAAGCTCTCGATTGGATCCAATCCTAGACATGCCCACATGCATTGCCACACTTGGTTATAACAAGTTGAAATTTCTTTGAGTGATTATCTTTGGTAAATCGAATATTCGTGACGTCGTGTTATTTTTAAAAAAACAAGTATCGTTTTGAAATCACGCCCTAAGTCTAGCCCATTTGAATTAGTATCCATCAATTTAAAGTTGTTTTTAATAATATAATCCCAGAAAAATCAAAGAAGAAAATAAAGTTAAAATGGCCTTATTACAACCCAAAAATTAAATAGTAATTAAAAATAACTTAAGAAAACCAGTCTCTTTTTCAAACCCAAAAGTATTCACCATGGCCACTCTGAATCCCCTCCGGCTCCAAGTCACCCACATCAAGGCTCACCTGTAAGGTTAAAGAAGGGGTGAGTTTGGGGAAACTCAGTGAGTAAGGAAAACCCATTCAAAGCCCAAGTCAGCTCAAGCCCATTGGGCCTAAGCCCATTAGGTAACAGTGGTATTGGGCCAGAGCCCTTTTCAGATTACAATAAACGGGCCTTAGCCCTTATTCAGATAACAAGATGGCCCATAGGCCCATTTCAAAATACATGCAACATCGGTAAACATATGCAAGCCCATTTGGGAGACTACTCAACCTACCAACCACTACACTCCACCGTACATCAGCCATACACTCCATGTGGGAATAGCTCAACCCACCCACCCAATACTCCACAGATTCTTGACCTTGCTTTGCTCAGCTTAACGATAAATTGAGGCAAAGCCTCCAATCGTGGACAAGCCACTTTCAGTACTTCCTCCGTCAATATCCCATCCTATGCATCGATAATAAGAACATGGCATGAAGTAAATAACAACAGTCAAACATGCATTTAGGTCAATTTAACCCTAGGGTATTTGGTAATTTATCTCCTAGGGGTAAACGTAAATTTTCCACTTTTAAAGGTATTTCAGTAATTTATCTATTTTAGGGTTTTCATGCATATTCCTACCTTTCACGTACTAACAGAATCACTACTGAGGGTTCTTACCGAATTGGGCAGATTGGCCCATCATTCCAATTTTGGCCCATTAAGCCCAAAAATATCGAGGGCACGAAATCATGCACTTTGCGGTCCAAACATTGCAGCTTACCAAAAACATTAATCGATTTACCTCACGAGCATTCGTACACTCGCAAATCTACAAAATATCGGTTTTGACATTTCGACTTTTCGACTTTTACCGATCTAGACTAAGAAAGAGGGTGTTAGTTACACACATTTGCGACGATATCTTGTGAGATCCACACATGAACCGCCTACAATTGGATTACTAACACGCTAATCTAACTATTCAAATACAAACTACGATTAACCCCTTACAATATTCGGCCAACCACACCTACAGATCATAGTAAGCTTATAAGAAATCAATAAGCAACTCATTAACAAATTTTTGTCAATGTTTACCACATAATCATAATTTCACTGCAAGCTGTCTTCCTGAGCAACAGTCACTAAATCATTTATAACTGGAGCTACGAAACTCCAAATCAAGTTCTGTTAATTTTCCCTGAAAATAGACTCATATATCTTCTATCCATAAAATTTTCAGAATTTTTGGTATGGCCAATCAATACCAGATTTTTCTTAAAGTTTCCCATGTTTCACTGTTTGACTAATCTGATCACTCTTCATTACAAATCAAATTTCTCATTATACAGAATTCAAAATATTTTCTCGTTTATTTCATTTGAAACTAGACTCATTAAGCTTTAATTACATAATTTATTCAGCTTCTAATTCATCTCTCACAATTTATGGTGATTTTCCAAAGTCACGTTACTGCTGCTGTCCCAAGCAGATTTATTACCAAATCACTCTTTCATACACCTATCTTGCATGCATGTTATTTAAACATGTATATCACCAATCAATCATCACATATCTATGATTTTTACTTAAGCATAATCTCCATTTCATCATTTTAAAGCACAACATGTTAGCCGATTTTTCCCTTTAGCATCTAAGGCACATGCATGATCATTTGTTTGGCTCAACTTCACCTATCTTTCATTTTTCATCAAAAGAATATGAAACAACAACCATTTCCTTCATTTTAATTCATGACCAAATGCTCAGAACACACCCAAAAACCAAAATATGCTTCAAGAGTTAAGGTAGAATCAAGAAGAACTCATGAACATCAAGATAGAAGCAAACTACCATGAACTTATACCTTCAATTTTCTTCCCCAAGTGACCGAACATTCAAGAGCTTTCTCCTCTCCTTTCTCTTCTATAACTTTAGGCTATGATGAACAAAGATGGACAAAACTTTGTTCTTTTCACCCCTTTTTCTTTTAATAAAATTTCATATTTCATCCATTTAATTCTTTAATACAAAAGACATGAAATGCCCATCATGGAACATTTACCTAAACCATTATCATGGAACATTTACCTAACCCATTATCATGGAATATTTACCTAATCCATTATCATGGAACATTTACCTAACCCATTATCAATTTGTACCATGAATTATGGATATCAAGTGCTCATATTGTCTACAACAACATGATGGCTGGCCACTTCATGTAAAATGGGAGGTTTGTCATGCAAATCCTCCTATTTTGCACTCCTATTTATTTGGCCACTTCAATTTAGCCTATAGCATTTTCAAATATTTTCACATAGGTTCTATTTCATAATTTCACCCCCTTTTTCTTATGGAACAAAAATTAACTAAAATTGTCGGGTTCTATCTTAAGCTTGGCTTTCTAGAGGCCCACTAATATAATTAAACTTATGCCAACATTCACAGAATTCCCGAAAATTGGGGCGTTACAAATAATGATAGGTTATGAATTGTTTGAAATTTCTATCCAATTATTTTGAAATCTTTGGTATGCTCTATAACCCTGTTTCGACGACAGATTCGGGTTAGGGGTGTTACAAAATCAACTTAACCAAGTGTGCAAGAAAAGTTTTATAAGTTTCAAGACTTTGTTAGTGGAGTTAGATGTGTTTAGGTAATATTTTCATCTTTTTGACAAGTTGATTACTTGATATATGTAATGCTTTGTTTTAGAAATGAGATGATGAATCATTCACCAAAATTCTCTTCTTATTTTAGTTCTTATTGAGCAATCTGTTCTTGTTAAAATTCAAGCTGATATCCTTGTTTGTTCAGTAAGTTACAATAGCTTTTATCTTAAGACTTTACTATGATTTCTTGATCTGTTTTCTAAGTTCTTACAATTGGTACTGAGAGCCAACTTCTTAGAGGACCTTCCTCTTTTCTACTCTCAAAGCACAACACCACCATCAGTATTCAATGGTGAAGGCTACCACATTAGGGTAGTGAAAATGAAGACCTACCTGCAAGTATTTGGCTTATGGGAGGTTGCCAATGTTGATCTTGAACCAGCACCCTTGAGAGTTAACCCCACGGTAGCTCAGATCAGGCAACACTTTGATGATAGAGCCAAGAGGTACAAGGCAATGTCATTTATCCAAAACAGTGTATCAAACTTGATTTTCACAAGGACCATGGCCAGTTAGACTCCAAAGCAAGCTTGGGAGAAGCTTAAAGAAAAGTTTCAAGGTACTAAAAAAATAAGACAACAACAAATCTTAAACTTAAGAAAGGACTTTGAAAATCTAAAGATGAAAAAGTCAGAGACAGTCAATCAATATTCAAACAGGATCATGGTTATTGTAAACATTATTAGACTGTTTGGGGACCCATTTAGTGAAGCCAGCATAGTGGAGAAGGTTATTTCAACCTTACCTAAAATGTATGAAACTAAAATCTCTTCCCTAAAAGACTAGAGAGACCTATCAAACATCTTTTTGACTGAGCTAATTAATGCTCTTTATGCTTAGGAACAAAGAAGAGCTAGCAGATAGGAGGAGCATCACGAAGGTGCATTTCAAGCCAAGAGCAAACCAACATCAAGCTCCCTTGGCTACAAAGGGAAGAAAACTTACTCAGACAAGCCTAAAAGAGATGGAACAAGAAGAAGGTATCCACCCTACTCACATTGTAAAAGGATTAGCCATCAAGAAGCAAATTACTGGTACAGACCTGATGTGCAATGTAATGTTTGTAAGCAGATGGGCTATGTTGAGAAGGTCTGTAAAAATAAAGGCTTACAAAAGCAACAATAACCTCAGCAGCTTAAAATAGAAGCTCAAGTGGCAGAGGAGAGTTGTGCTCAGGAAGAGCAAGTATTTGCTGTCTCTTGTTTTGCAAATAGAAGAAAAATCACAAAAGGGTGGTTGATTGACACTAGCTTCACTAACTACATGACACCTGATGCTGCTATATTCAAGAGCATAAACAAAAGCTTCAATTCAAGAGTAAAAGTGGGAAAAGGTCAATACATCAAAGTAGAAGGGAAGGAAGATGTGCTGATTGACATTCCTTTAGGTACCAAACTTGTTTCCAATGTTTTGTTAGTACCTGAAATTGATAGAAATCTGCTAAGTATTGCTCAGCTACTTGAAAAAGGATATTCTATTGTGTTCAAAGGCAAAGAGTGTCTGATCAGTGATCCAAGTGGATCCAAGCTCATGTTAGTAGCCATGACTGACAAAAGATTTGTTGTTGATTGGAATAAAGGGTTTGTTAGTACCTACACAACTATCTTAGATGAGTATAAATTGTGGCATATATGGTTGGGCCATGTTAACTATGAAGATTGAATCTTTGAATAGAAATAGGCACTTCATTCTCTTCATTGATGACTACTCAAGATTCTGTTGGGTTTACTTTCTAAAGCTCAAGTCAGAAGTAGCCTTAGTGTTTTGGAAGTTCAAGGTTGCAACAGAAACTCAATCAAGTTGCAAACTTAGGCCACTAAGGTCAGATAATGGGACAAAGTGCACCTTAGATGTGTTTCAAAATTTCTATGAAAAATCAAGGATTGAACACCATCTCACCAACACCTACACACATCAATAAAATGGTGTTAGTGAGAGAAAGAATCAAATCCTGATAGATATGGCCAGATGCTTAATGTTTGAAAAGAATTTACCTACAAGTTTTTGGGCTAAGGTAGTGAATACTGCAGTATATCTTCAGAACAGGCTATCAACTAAAGCCTTGCTTGAAAAAACTTTATTTGAAGCCTGATTTAGGTTCAAACCATTAGTTGCTCACCTAAAAGTTTTTGGTTGCATATGTTATGTACATGTTCTTGTAGTTAAGAGGGATAAATTGGTAAAGAAGGCTCAGCCTAGCATCCTTATGGGCTATAGCACTGTCAAAAAGGGCTATAGAGCTCTGGATTGATAAACCATAAATGTAACATATTTTAATCCCATTATTAATGCATTTATGGATGATTAATGGTGTCAATTAATGAATTTAATGCCCCTAATCCCTTTAATTCATGTTTCTATACTTAGGAGAGCATTTGGGAGAAAAAGGAGCAAAAAAAGGGGCCAAAATCGAAGTTTTCAAGATCCACACGGGCAGGCCACACGCCCATGTGCCAGCCCGTGTTGATATCGCTCCTTATTTCCCAAACATGCAGAAAAAGCCAATTTTTAGGGTTTTTGAGCATTCAAAAGTCTATAAATACATACTAGGAGAAGACCTAAAGGGAGACGCAGAGTAAAACATAGGAATTACTCGAAGAACAGATTCAGCTTGGAAGCAGGATCTCCTTCAAGACTGAAGATCTCCCTCCAATTTCTCTCGAAGTTTTTGGGTTTTTTTATGTTTTGTTGTTTTACTATTTTTGAGATGTTTTCCTATTACATTATGAACTAAACTCCCTAAATATCTAGGGAGGATGAAACCTACGATGCATCTTATTATTTAATTATCTGAATTACATGATAAATACTTGTTTTTGTTCTTAATTCTTGCCTTAATATTTTCAAGATATTAATCCAAGTTTGATGTGCTTATTCAGTGGAGCAAAACTCCCTGTTTAAGAGTAGATCTAGCATAATTAAGCGGAGTTGCATGTAACCCTAGAGATAGGACGACATAAATCTGTTGGATTAGAGTCAAATCTAATAGGGGAATCCATAAATCGAGTTAATGTGACAATAGGAGTTTTAATTAGAAAGAGATTTCAATTAATCAACCTAAAGTCAGTTGTTCTTAGTCTCGAAAGAGATATTAACATAATTTAGGGATTTCTACGGATCAAGACAAGTGACTAACTCGTTTAATTCAGAGTCAGAATAATAAGTGAAGTCTAGGTGGATTGTTCCTTGGGTATTGTCCTTATTATTAGTTTATTTGGTTATTTCCTTCATTCTCTGTCGCGTTCATTAGTTAATTAGTTTAGTTAATTTTAGATTAAAACAAATCCCTCTTATTTTAGGCTAAACAATAGAAAGATAGTTAATACTAGTACTTTTAGTCCTTGTGGATATGATATTCTGGACTCACCATAGCTATACTACCATTCGATAGGTGTACTTACCTCTGTCGTAATGTAGTCTAGTTTAGTGAACCATAAAATGATCATCAAGTTTTTGGCACCGTTGCTGGGGACTAAAATATTAGGAACACTTGATTTTTATTATTTCAGCCATTTTTATTTTTATTTTATTTTTTTACTTTTAATTTACTAACTTTTCTTTTATTTGCTTCTGGCAGGTTTTTTTAATTTATGACTAGAAGAAATTCGTCAGGACATCTAGTATTTGATAGTGAGATCGAAAGTACAGCTCACAGAAACTGTAGAGAAGCGAGGCAAAGTCAAAAAAGTACAATAGAAGAGCAAGAGGATATTATTATTAATACTGAAGAGATAGCAGAAAATCATAATAATCAATTACCTCCTGTGGTTGTTGTAAATCCTGTAAATCTGAATCCTGCTCCTCATACTATATATGATTATGCCAAGCCCAATTTAACTGGGGTTGAATCGAGTATTGTCAGACCTGTTGTTGCTGCAAATAATTTTGAACTGAAACCTAATACTATTCAAATGATTTAACAGTTTGTTCAGTTTGATGGTTTGTAGGACGAAGACCCAAATACTCATTTGACTAATTTCCTAAAATTCTACAACACTTTCAAGATAAATGGCGTTTCTGATGATGCTATTAGCCTACGATTATTCCCCTTCTCGTTGAGAAATAAGGCTAAGTAGTAGTTGAACTTCCTACCACGAGGTTCTAACATTACTTGGGATCAAATGACTGAGAAGTTTTTGTTGAAGTACTTTCCACCAGCTAAGACAGCCAAATTGAGGAATGATATCTCTTCCTTTGTACAAATGAATTTAGAGACTTTATATGATGCATGGGAGAGGTATAATGATTTATTGAGAAGGTGGCCTCACCATGGGTTACCTCATGGCTACAGCTTTGAACTTTTTACAACGGTTAGAACCCTTCAACTAGGCAATTGATCGATGAATCTGTCGGTGGGACTTTGAATAACAAAACACCTGAAGAGGATTACGAGTTTATAGAAGAGATGTCACTAAATAATTATTAGTGGCAAGTTATGAGGACAAAGCCGATGAAAGCAGTCGGTGTTTTTAACGTTGATACGGTCACCATGTTGTCAAATCAGGTAGAAATTTTGAATAAAAAGATTGATGGTTTATATGGTTCTACGCAGGTACATCCGGTGATGCAATACGATGCAAATAGAGGAGGGAACCATCCAGAAAATCGATCCTACAACCTAAGCACAGAAGACAGACAAGTCAACCATATGGGTAATAATTCTAGACCTCAGAATAATCCGTATAGTAACACTTATAATACAGGTTAGAGGAACCATTCCAACTTCTCTTGGGGTGGTCTAGGCTTTCAACCACCTTACCAGTAGGAGAAGAAGCCGAACCTTGATGAGATGTTGACGAAGTTTATTTCAGTGTCAGAAACTCGTTTCCAAAACACCGAAATAGAACTCAAAAATCAACAAGTGTTGATTCAAGAGCTTGAGAACCAAATTAGTCAATTGGCAAAATGATTTTAGAACGACCACAAGGTAGCTTGCCAATGAACACCGAAACTAACCCAAAAGGGCAGCTTCATGCGATCACTGCTCGAGATGAAGAAGGGTTAACTGAATTTGAATCTGAACCGAGGCAAGAAACTGTGGTAAGCAATTGTAAGGTTGAGGTACGATTTGGTCAGTAAGGAATATAAACCTCACATGCCATATCCAAATGCGACAAGATAAGACCACACAAACAAACAATTCGGTAAGTTCCTTAAACTATTGAAAAAATTACATATTAACTTACCGTTTATTGAAGCTCTTTCGCAGATGCCAAATTCTATTAAATTTTTAAAGGAACTTTTAGAAAATAAGCGGAAGTTAGATGATTCATCGTACGTGGAGCCAAATGCAGTGTGCTCAGCCATTTTGTAGAATAAACTACCTAATAAATTGAAAGATTCAGGGAGTTTTAATATTCCTTATTTAATTGGTAGTTTAAGTGTTAATAATGGTTTGGCTGATTTAGGGGCTAATATTAATGTCATGCCCTACAAAATGTTTAAGCAACTAGGTCTTGGGAAACCCAAACAAACTAGGATGAGCATTCAATTGGCAGATAGAACAATTAGATTTCCTAGGGGTATTGTTGAAGACGTACTCGTCAAAATTGATAAATTCATTTTCCCAATTGATTTTATTGTTCTAGACATGGATAAGGATAGTGACGTTCCATTGATTTTAGGACGGCCCTTTTTAGCAACTGCTAGAACTATCATAGATATTGGTACAGGTGAGTTAATACTTCGTGTAGGTGATGACACGATTAAACTCCAAGCATTCTGTTAGGATATCTAGTGATCGAGATGATATTACGAGCTCTGTTAATGTTAATAACCTTGTGGCTCAACATTCTTTGCAGGAAACACCTCGAAAAAATGTGATAGAGCTGCAGTCCAGTTTACACAACAAAAACAGAACAAATCATGAAGAAAGAGGATTACAAATTAATGAACTAGATGAATGGCGGACACACCTCAAGGAGAAACCTAGAATACACGATGAGCCAAAGCGACTCCATCACGAGCTTAAGAATGAGACGAACCAATTTAAGATTGGCGATCAGGTATTGTTGGATAAAATAGACCCTCAAATTGCCACTTCAGAGCATAATGCAAACGGAGCAACTCCTTTTACGGTATTGAATATTTTCCCATACGGTATAGTCGAGGTAAATAATTCTAAATTTGACACTTTTAAGGTAAATATTACTCGGCTAAAACCTTATATTGATAATAGAATTGATAGTGAGAAAGAGGAGTTTCTACTCCGTGAACCACTGTAACCGTGCGAATACGAGGTAAGTCGAGCTTAGACTTTAAATAAGCGCTTCTCGGGAGGCAACCCGAGTGTTAACACTGCTAATTTTTTTAACATTATTTCATGATTTTTTTAATTAATTTTCAAAATCTAAAAAAAAAAGTGTGTTTTTGACCCACATGGCCTGGCCACACGGGTGTGTGGAGTACACGGCCTGGCCACATGGGCATGTAGGATCTCACATGGGCGTGGAAGAAGCGAAGGAAAATACACACGGCCTGACGACATGGCCATGTGACCTACACAGCCTAGACACACGAGTGCCTAGGCCATGTGAAACCTGGAGCTAATTTGTTTTCAAAGTCAGAGAGTTACACGGCCTCGCCACACAGGCGTGTGGGATTTCACATGGACATGGGAGAAGCGAAAGAAAACACACACGGCCTGGCGACATGGCCACTGCTTGGACACACGGGCATGTCCATGGCCATGTGAAAATTAGGTTAATCACCTTAATTTTATTTTATTTTATTTTTAATTGTTATATTATTTATTTTTATTTTAATAATTAATTAATTAATTTAGTATTCTTGTACTTATATTTTTAATTTTTATATACTTTTATTATTTTTATTTTTATTTTCCTATTTCTATTTTTTTCTTTTTTTTTTCGTATTTTTTTTTATTTTACTATTATTATTACAATTACCTTTTAAGTTTATTGATATTATTGAGTTTATTATTATTATTATTATTATTATTATTATTATTATTATTATTATTATTATTATTATTTATCTTTCTTTTAATTTTGTTTTAGTTGTTTTATTATTATTATTATTATTATTTCTCTTCAAATTATTTTCATTATTATTTTTTGAAAAATTTATGGTTATTTCTAATCGAGTAATAATCCTTAATTTTCTTTATTATTTGTGTTTATTTTCTTGTTAGTTTGCTCGGAATCATGAGTTACATTTAAATTTGACTGCAATTCTGCTTTTCACTATTTTGAAGATTTCATCCAATATTCAGAGCAGTTTCAGTTTTCTCCCTCTCTTATGATATTCTATTTATACTGTGATTATATATGTTTGTGCATTGAGGATAATGTACATCTTAAGTGTGGGGAGGTTATCTATAGAATTATTAGAAAATCCCTGAATTATATTTTGTGTTTAAGTAATTTTCTCACATTACTATTAGAATGAATTCTTATTAATTTATGATTATCATTGATGTGTTTTAGATTAAATTCATAGGTAATTGTGCATTGACTGTTTAAACTTTAAGACACTAGAGAATCAATCATGATAAGTCTATTTTCAAAATAAAAATTTTTAGGTTGTTTCCCTAAATTAAAGTATTACTCTGAAGTTTAAGATTTACAAGATTAACATCAAAAGCCATAATTTTTGTGAGATTTTGAGTCTTTAGAGCATACATTTTTCTTGCTCACTTTATTATTGGTTATGAGTGTATCAATATTGAATTGTTATTCTAGAACTTGCTTTAATTATACAAGTCGAGACCACACATTTGATTTGATATATTGAGATGATAAAGGCACCTAGGTTTTAGCCCACTTACCCCACAAAAAGCCTACCTTTACAATTAACCCTTAGTGAACCCCTTTGAGCCTAACAAACCATTTTTAAATTTACCCTTAAAATTAACCCATACACAATACTTTTTGATTCACTGAGAATTTTTCCTATTCTATTGACTCCCTTTTTGTCGAGATTTGATTTGGTTAATTGCCTAACTATGTTCTTTTATTTTGGTGTATAATTTCTCTTATTATTCATTCATTCAAACAAAAAGTGAAAAAAAAGGGGAAAAAATAATACATATATGTTGATTATTATTAGTTTTTTGTTTTGAGCTTAAGTAGTTAATTTCATATTCTGGGAAGAAGCTCATGATTGTCTTTAATAAATTCGATTGATGTAATTATTTAGTGTTAGTTTATTTTTCTAGTTAAGTAATTTATCAATTCGATCTCGATTCTAACCTTCTTTTTTAGCCTTTATCCACATCTTTAACCCAAGCTCTGTTACAGCCCTTTAAAGACCTTTTGATTTGTGTATCATCTCATTTATAGTGGTGGAGATTTGATTTTCATGCAAGCCTATGGTAATGACTTTTCATAATTGACTTTTGAGTGCTTAATTTTTGAACCTTAAACACTTTGAGTGATTTGAGTGAATCTTTAGTAACGATGTAAAATCTTGTTGATTTTGAATTAAAGGTAACTATTTAGATAATGGGAGATACATATGTTTTCATGTCTTAAAAAAATGTGTGACTTGAATTGTTTGAATCTTTAGGGCTTTTTTAGTTGAATTTTCAATGCATGATTATTTGTGAATTATTTCGAAACATTATTGATAAGAATTATAAGTTGAGAAGAATTAATTTTAATTGTGAGTTGAGGATTTTGCTTGAGGACAAGCAAATGCTAAAGTGTGGGGATATTTGATAAACCATAAATGTAACATATTTTAATCCCATTCTTAATGTATTTATGGATGACTAATGATGTAAATTAGTGAATTTGATGCTCCTAATCCCTTAAATTCATATTTCTATACTTAAGAGAGCATTTGGGAGCAAAAAGAGCGAAAAATAGGCCAAAATCAGAGTTTTCAGGACCCACACGGGCAGGCCACACGTCCATGTGATCCACAGGGGTAGGCCACATGCCCATGTGCCAGCCCGTGTCGATATCACTACCCGTTTCCCAAACACGCAGAAAAAAGCCAATTTTTAGGGTTTTTGAGCATTCAAAAGTCTATAAATACATACTAGAAGAAGCTCTAAAGGGAGACGTAGAGTAGAACACAGGAATTACTTGAAGAACAGATTCAGCTTGGAAGCAGGATCTCTTTCAAGACTGAAGATCTCCCTCCAATTTCTCTCGAAGTTTTTGGGTTTTTTTATATTTTGTTGTTTTACTATTTTTGAGATGTTTTCCTATTACATTATGAACTAAACTCCCTAAATACCTAGGGAGGATGAAACCTACGATGCATCTTATTATTTAATTATCTGAATTACACGATAAATACTTGTTTTTGTACTTGTTTTTGTTCTTAATTCTTGCCTTAATATTTTCAGGATATTAATCCAAGTTTGATGTACTTATTCAGTGGAGCAAAACTCCCTATTTAAGAGTAGATCTAGCATAATTAAGTAGAGTTGCATGCAATCCTAGAGATAGGACGACATAAATCTGTCGGATTAGAGTCAAATCTAATAGAGGAATCCATAAATCGAGTTAATGTGACAATAGGAGTTTTAATTAGAAAGAGATTTCAATTAATCAACCTAAAGTCAGTTGTTCTTAGTCTCGAAAAAGATATTAACATAATTTAGGGATTTCTACGGATCAAGACAAGTGACTAACTCGTTTAATTCAAAGTCAGAATAATAAGTGAAGTCTAGGTGGATTCTTCATTGGGTATTGTCCTTATTATTAGTTTATTTGATTATTTCCTTCATTCTCTGTCGCGTTCATTAGTTAATTAGTTTAGTTAATTTTAGATTAAAACAAATCCCTCTTATTTTAGGCTAAACAATAGAAAGATAGTTAATACTAGTACTTTTAGTCCTTGTGGATACGATATTCTGGACTCACCATAGCTATACTACCATTCGATAGGTGTACTTGCCTCTGTCGTGATCGTAGTCTAGTTTAGTGAACCATAAAACGATCATCAAATTTTTGGCGCTGTTGCCGGGGACTAAAATATTAGGAACACTTAATTTTTATTACTTTAGCCATTTTTATTTTTATTTTTATTTTTTGTTTTACTGTTAATTTACTAACTTTTCTTTTATTTGCTTCTGGCATGTTCCTTTAGTTTATGAGTAGAAGAAACCGGTCAGGACCTCTAGCATTCGACTGTGAGATCGAAAGTACAGCTCACAGAAACCGTAGAGAAGCAAGGCAAAGTCAACAAAGTACAATAGAAGAGCAATAGGATATTATTATTAATACTAAGGAGATGGCAGAAAATCATAATAATCAGTTACCTCTTGTGGTTGTTGTAAATCCTGTAAATCCGAATCCTACTCCTCGTACTATGTACGATTATGCCAAGCCCAATTTAACTGGGGTTGAATCGAGTATTGTTAGACCTGCTGTTGCTGCAAATAATTTTGAACTGAAACCTAATGCTATTTAAATGATTCAACAGTTTGTTAAGTTTGATGGTTTGCGGGACGAAGACCCAAATACTCATTTGACTAATTTCCTAGAATTCTCGACACTTTCAAGATAAATGGCGTTTCTGATGATGCCATTCGCCTACGGTTATTCCCCTTTTTGTTGAGAAATAAGACTAAGCAATGGTTGAAATCCCTACCACGAGGTTCTATCACTACTTGGGATCAAATAACCGAGAAGTTTTTGCTAAAGTACTTGGGATCAAATGATGCTATGCTGATAGATTTCAAAGACAAAATGATGAGTATGCTTGAAATGTCTAATTTGGGTGAAATGTCCTATTTCCTTGGGATGGAGTTATTTTAGACTCAGCAAGGGATTTTCATAAGCCAAAAGGCATTTGCCTTAAAAATTTTAAACAGATTTTTCATGCAAAATTACAAAGCAACCATTACTCCAGTTGTTGTTGAAGAAAAGCTATCTAGCTAAGGTGGTTTTGATAAGGTTAATAAATCTACCTATAGGAGCCTAGTGGGATGTTTGTTCTACTTAACAGCCACAAGACCAGACATAATGTTTGTAGTCAGTCTCCTATCCAGGTTCATGCACTATTGCAATGTAAACCATTTTCAAGCTGCAAAGAGAGTTCTCAGGTACATCAAAGGAACTCTGAGCTTTGGAATTATGTTCACCAAGGTTGACAGCATAAAGCTTGTTGGTTTTACTAATAGTGATTGGGCAGGATCAACTGATGATATGAAAAGCACTTCAGGGTATCTGTTTACCCTTGGATTAGCTGTTTTTTGTTGGAGTTCAAAGAAACAATCCATTGTTGCTCAATTAACAGCTGAAGCTAAATATGTTGCAGCTGCATCAGCTGTTAATCAAGAAATTTGGTTAAGAAAGCTAATGGCAGATATGAACTTACATCAAATAGAAGCAATAGAGATCAGAAGTGATAATCAATCTACTGTTGCAATTGCAAAGAATCCAGTATTTCATCGCAAAACAAAATATTTTAAGATCAAGTTTCATTTTGTTAAAGAAGTGGAACAATCTCAAGAAATCAAATTGGTTCATTGCAGTTTTGAAGATCAGTTAGCTGATATATTCATAAAACCTCTTGGTGTACCAAGGTTCGAGAATTTGAGAGCTAGATTAGGAGTTTGCAGCATGAAAGCCAAGAAGGAATGTTAAAAGATGGCTTTCATGCAGACCATAGCAGTTCGAGCCATGCAAGTTGCAGCTGAAGAATATGTTGCTGTTTTGTTACTTTTTAGTTGATGTTTTTGCTACTTAGTTACACTAGAACTAAGTATGTAAGGGATTTGATGCAATTTGGTGCTGATAGATTTGATAAATCATCTTAACCAAGTGTGCAAGCAAAGTTTTGTACGTTTCAAGACTTTGTTAGTGGAGTTAGGTGTGTTTAGGCAATATTTTCATCTTTTTGACAAGTTGATTACTTGATATATGTAATGCTTTGTTTCAGAAATGAGATGATGAATCATTCACCAGAATTCTCTTCTTGTTTTGGTTCTTATTGAGTAATCTGTTCTTGTTACAATTTAAGTCGATTTCCTTGTTTGTTCAGCAAGTTACAGTAGCTTCTAGCTCAAGACTTTGCTGTGATTTCTTGATCTGTTTTCTAAGTTCCTACAAAATAAAAAATAAAAAAATCAAACACCAGATTTAACCTCATCAACCTTTGACTTCTTTATCAACTTCATATCCGATTTAATATCCTATAACGATTTTCTAATAGCCATTTGTTTTGGTCTTGATCCAACACCAAAAACATTTCATGAAAGGAGTCTCATCAACCCCCACTCCGCCTTTGACAATCGCTTCTAATTCTATTTAGTTCCATGGTAACTAGCTCATCAATAATCTCTTTATCGTCCCTGTTGATCTCAACCCAGTTTAAGAACTCTGGTTTGCTACTACATATCAGGTGTTTTGCTTTGTCTCACATATTCCTTTCTAATTAGTTTCCCCAACAGTTCCATATCAATGTATTTTGGTTACATTAGAGTGGTCCATGTCTATCTCCCTGATAAAATCATTGACCGCACAATCAGTATGCCTATTGTGTTGGGCCCTGTTTCTCACTTATATTAAATCCATTTGGGTGGAAACTGAATCCAGCCCAGTACATTGGATTGCTTTGCTCCGTGCTCGCTCTTTAATGAATGACAATTTCCTACCTTAAGTTATGGGTATATTTAATCGAATTTTATACAACTGGAAATAAAATTTACTGGTGTCAACTGAAACTGCTATTAATCAGTTAATTAAAGGGGAAAAAATGATCGACCAAAAACAGAAAAAACCGAAGTGTCTTTTCATGTTTATTTTTTCTTTCATTCTTGTTCTTGTTTTCTTTTAGAAAGAGTGGATTCCCATTTTATACTTGATTAAACAATCTTCTTGCTTTCTTTGTTTCCAGTTTGTAGTCGTTGGATTTTGTTGATCAAAGATGGAAGTTGTCATGGATTCTAGTCTTCGTCGTCTTGTGAACAGAAGGCTGGAATGGTTGGAAATGACCAAGGATCAGGTTTCAGATTGGAACGCCGGAACAACTCGTAGACGAGACCGACTCAGTGCATTACCTAATACAGTGCTTTTCCGCATTCTATCCAAGATGCCCATGGACTCGGTTGTCCGAACCAGCATCTTAAGTAAAAGGTGGAGTAATCTCTGGAAGCACACCCAAGGCGTAGATTTCCACAGTTTACCCTTCTCCGATAACCAAGCCGACTATTCTCCAATTACTCGCTGCTTAGAACTCCTCCTATCTCCTCAGATCATAAAATTCACCACTGTTGGCCACGTTAGCGAGCGTTCTAACCCTGATGTACAAAGATGGGTCAATTTTGCACTCTCCAAGAACGTCCGTCAACTGACGATAGGCCTCATGTCAGTTTCTTTAGCAAGGAGATTCTTTCAGTTGCCAGATTCTCTTTTCTCCAATCGAAGTAAAATACTGGAGCACCTTGTTTTAAGCTTTGTTGACTTTAAACCACCTCGTCCTGGTCAACCTATTGCTGCGTCAGTCTTTTCTTCTCTTAAGCTTCTTGTTCTCACCAACTGCAAACTTGCAGATGCGACTGTGGATTTGTGCCTTCGTAAATGCGTCCCTCTTGAGGAATTGGTCATTAATATGTGTGAGGGGCTTAAGAATGTTAACATCAGTGGTCCAAATCTTAGGCTGATTAGTTTTAGGTGTCTTGAAGATAGTGATGATGGGGAGTTCAGGTCATTACGTGTTGATGCTCCACTTGTCGGAAACCTGGTTTACTCAGGTGACTTGACCAAATTTTATTTGAACAACTGTCCGGTATTACAAATTTTACACTTGCAAGGGAGGGAGGAACCAATGAATGAGGCATATACTGTCCACGTTAGAGAATTGATCGATCAAATCAGGCATGTGAACACTATGATTCTAAATTTTGCGGTTGTGGAGGTACCTTTTGTTTCGTCTTATTTTTCATACATTGTTTTAATCTCGCATATTCTTGGATATACAGTTGTTTCTGATATATATATATATATATTGCTTTGGTATAAATAAGTTCGTCGCAAAAGAGTACTACACAAGAGGCATCCCATTCCAAACATTCCAAAATCTCACGCATGTTTTTTGGTATGGTCCACTAAAATCTCCAAATGCGGTTTACAACCTGGTTGCCTTCTTAGGGGATTCCCCCTCTCTCATAGAAATTGCAGTAGATGTAAGTTCTGGACCAATACTTTTAAAACTTAATTGAAATTAATGATGCTTTTCTTATAATTACGGGTTAGTGAAATGAATGAACAGTTTCGGGGGGAAAGTGGGGCTGTGTTCTGCCAATGTATAAGCGAAGGTCACGTGGCAGATGAATATGAGGAGGGCGAGAGTTCACAACGTAATCCGTACGAAGTTGGAAATCTGGAAAAGCTGGAAATAGCTGAGGTGAGATGCTTTTCAGGATTTGATGGTGAAATGTTGTTGGTGAGGTTGCTGTTGGAGAAGGCTGTGAATCTTCGAAAACTATGGCTGTTTTGGCGGCTAGGTGATCTGAGTGTGATGCATGACAATGTGTTACAAGATATTACTAAATCTGGCTACCCTCAACAACTTTCTGATACAATCCAGGAAGAAGCTAATTCTATTATAGCAACCATCCTTAATTTTCGTAAAGCTTCTCCTCGTGTTCGAATCAAATTTGGACAAGAATGGCGAATTGAATCCTGGTGGCTACTATTCAACTCCTTAATTACTTGTTGCCAAATCAATCAATGCTTAATTCTAACCAATATTTATTCTGTTTATGATTTCAGGAGACGTCATTTTGGCGACTAGAATTTCATGTTCTCTGTATTGAAGAATCAATGATTGAATTTCAACACCAATGCATATGGAGTGATATGCCCATCTTGACGACTGCTTCTTTTGTTTTTTTCTCTTCTTCCTTTCCTTCACCTATTTCTAGTGTCATCTACTTTACACATATCAAGTATTAGTTTTAAATGTTTCAATTTTAATGTTCTCAGTTACCATTTACTTTTTTGCATATTTCCCCTCGAGGGGTATTTGTTCCTGCGACCCACATGAATTATCATTTCAGAATTTCTTCACTTTCCCTTGTGCTTTCCACTCTGAGTTAGTTCTAGTTTGGTTAATATATATAAAGAAGCAAAAGGAGAGGCACAAGCTAGCTCATGTCTCATGAGATGAGACTGCACCTATGTTTTCTTCAACTAAATACCATCCAACCCAAACTCAAATTCGGTATAATTGTAATCCTGTAGATAATTAAAAATGATATATTACTTGACAGTTAAATATTGAATTATTATCAATTCATTGCTTTAAATTAAATGTTTAGTATTTATACTGATTAAAATTGACGCCTCCAAAATGAAAAACAAAAAGCAGCACAGGAAAATGAGTTATCAAAATGAAGGAAAGGTGGGTCCATTAATCATGACCCATGTGACTTTGATTAGATGTCCCAATAACCAATCAGGAGAAAAAAGAAATGGTACAGCAAGTTCAAAGTGCTAAAAGACAAGAATTTGTATCCAAAAGACTCTAAACATATATAGCAGGGTACTGAGAATTTATTAAAGGAATTAAAAAACGGAGAATTACGCGTTACGTGTTTGGTGTAATACATACAAGCAAATATATAAATCAAAATCATTCAGCAATCAAGTAGTTGATAAACCAAGGCAGCCAGCAATGACTGTTTAAGAGATTTTGAGCAGATATAGCTAATCTTAGGTGTTTTTGTGTTGTCTTCCAAATGCTCTCAGGGTCTCCCAAGGAAGGCACTGAGTGAAGGTTCCAGCTAAATGATATCTACCTTGGTATTTCTTAACGTCCATGGTGGTTATGTTCTTAATGACAAAACACCTCATAATTGTCGACAATAACAAATGCAAAAATTCGTGATTTACATAACCACCAAGTAGCAGCGTGGAAGACCTTTGCTATATTCTTATACCAGTGTGGCCAGGGACACCACCATGGACATATTTTCCTGATTCCTTTGGCACCTTTTCCACTAAATCTCAACATCATTAAGACAAATCACTTGTCTAATTACGCACAAGAAAACATTATTTTCAATCATTTGTTATCAGACGAACCAGTTGAAAACTAGGCAATATATCCAACCAAAGCAAAAGTCATGCAATTCTACTGTTAAAGTATGGATTTTATGCAACATACTAGATAGGTAGTACTAGGTTTCAAATTCAAATTAAGATACAATTTTATACCCCAGAAACATAAAAATTCTGGAAAGTCAGAATTTGCAATTTTAGCTCTCATTTGTTGTAAAAAATACAACATAACATCACCACCTTAACCAGAACAAAATACAGCTTCTCACTAAAAGAACACCAGAATGCATAGCAACAAGATCGGTGTGTCTAAAACATACTAGACTGTCAACAAGCAGAGGATATTCACAAGCAATCAGTCATAAAAGCTTGGTACTTGAGGATAGAGTTGATAGATAGTGAGTTGCTACAAGAACAAACCTCCGCTGCCTGTTCAATGCTCTGCTCTTCAGCACCTCCAAGCTGAAGCTGAGATAAGTTCCCTCTGCTGCCAGCAAAGCACAAGTGAAGGCTGACGCTTCTCCACATGAAACCCTCTTACTTGAGCTCTCTTTACTACACAATCTGCCTGAGTTATGGTGAAGTTGCTGAATGTTACAGGGGTGAACCCAGACGAGCATAGAAGTGTCTTCCAAAGAGGCATATTCTCAGGTGCTCGCAGTCGCCCCAACACAGTGCTTTCAATTCTTGGCACAATAAGGAACCTTTCAATCTTGTTTACAACATCCGAAGTCACATTACCAGCATCAAGTGATTCAAATATGTTTTTATATGACTGAAAAGCACAGGTTACAAGTTCTGGGAATGGCAGATCATTTCTATCCCACCCTCCGTCTAAAGACACCACAATTTTTGGGGAAAGCTGCTTCACAAAGCGCAGAAGATTGGGCAAAGCAGAGGGCTGATTCGAAGAAGACCAAACTGGGAAATTCACAGCCACTGCCTCATTTTGGTTTGTTCGGAACAAGGGCAAAGAGTAAGGGGCTTGATCTAAAGAATCAAAGTTAAGCACCACAAGCTCAAAACTCAAACCAATCTCATTAGCAAATAGCATAAGACTTTCACGCATAAGACCAAGCTCAATAGGATGGTGCGTCAAGGGCGAGGCAAAGGCAGTAATTCTCAATGCACGAACTCCTCTAATCCTCATGGGAAGCTCCTGCATAAAGGATGCCCACTGAGCACCACATCCAATATCGAAGTCCATAATGTGAATTCGTTCAGCATCATCAAGAGCTTCAAGCAGAGCCTGGTTGGAGGTAAAATTTACAAATTGGATAAACGGAGAGACTTCAGAGAAGACCTTGTAAGCTAACAGTTTGAAGATAACGTCAAAACGGGTGGGGCTTTTCGGAGGTGGGGGAGAGACTGAGTTATTCGTGATAAGTAATTGTAAAGCCTTCCTGATGTAGAAAGCAGCCCTTTGAAAGGGCTTACCAACCGGAGATAGTTGGTGATTGAGCCGCGCCAATATCCCGCGCGCGTGTGCAAAATTCCCAGTCCCTACCAACTCTGCAGCCTTGTGAAGCAGTTCCAACACTTCCTCTTCTGCCACCATATGCTGTTGCAGCTGCTTTCTGATAAACAACTCATGCCCGGCGAGTTTTGGGATCTGAGAAGAAAATTCCAAGTTACCCGCATTGAGACGCTTTGGCAAGGGCTCAAGGAGGTCCTGTTCTTGAGGTAATGGAAAGGAAAAGTTTGGATTTTGAGGACGCTGTTGATGCCGTTGCCGGCCCATCAAAATCTGAGGCTTCTCAAGGTCCTGCTGCTGCTGTTGATAAAGCGTAGGCAAAGTAACAGGAAGACCAATACTGTTATCTGGAGAAGCAGATATTATATCTTGAATACTAATATCCAACCCAACAGTAGCACCAAGAACCTTGTGATTATTAACCCCCTCAACTGAAGAACAACTTGGCGTCGCTACACCAACCTTCCCATTATCATTATTGTTGGGATTTGGCACAAACCCAGAATCAGGAAAACCACCCAAAATAGGAGCAGCGCTTGATAACACATTACCGGAAGTAGCAAGGCTACCAATTGGTTCAAACCCTGGACTTGGGTCAACAACCCACGACCCTGCATTGCCATCAAAATCATGACCCTGATTAGGACCAGTACTCCCACTCTGGAGCAGCTGTTTGATGCCAAAGGAATGGTCACCTGCGTCACCAGCAATCCAACGCAGAAGCGAGTGGTCTTGACCCGGTGAAACGGCTGATTCAGACAGCAGAGTCTCCCAATCTCCCAACCCGATGTTGCATCTTTGAGTACCTTCATGCTCTGGAACAAGGTCTATTTCACTCGGGATCTGCCGAAGCTCCGTGGCCCATTCTTCTTTGTTGTTAGGCGGTGCTATGGTGGCCGCCGTGTTGGTGGTGTTTTCGGTGGAATTACCTCCGCCGGCTCCACCGTTGAAAGACGACGTGGGAGTGGATGCTGATGTGGGTGGGCTTTGGCTTCTTCTCATATGAAGAACAGAAGTTGGTTCTTGTTCGTTGTTGTAGTAGAAGCCGTTTGCAACACCTTCTTGTTGCTTTATCCACTTGTCTTGTTGACAAATCGAACCAAAACCCGGGAGTTCTACCGCCCCATTAACCTGTAATTGAAACTGCATATGTACTTTATAGAAACGAAAAGACAAAAGAAGCTAGTTTGGAGGATCAGAGATTGAGGAAAAACGATTTCCTTTTCCTACAAAAGCAAGAGAAATAAATTAAATGTACGGCTTCCTTCAAGATTTATCAACCCTCCCCTCCCCATCTTTCTTGGCATGCCATGAAATTTATCTCCCAACGCCCATTTCACCAAAACATATGGGTTTCACCCTGTTCTTTCTCTTTTGTTTTAGCTACATCCTCCTCCTTATCCCCCATACTCAACCTTGCAACCGTTCCATTTTTTTTAGTTTTTAGTTTTTGGTTCAATCTCTCTCCTCTCCAAATACATTTGTTCAGTTTTTAGTTCTAACAAGCTCCTCTCTCTGGGCTTGTTTACTGTTTGCAGCTATGTAGTCTCAAATTTCTTTTTCCTCTTGTATTATTCTCTTCTAAGTTCTACCCTTGTGTCTCGCTTTCCACCATTACTCTCTCTCTCTATCAATATATTTTTTTTTCAAATTCTCTAAAAGTTGTTTCCTTTTTACTCTATGCATCTCTCTGAATATATTTTTCCATATTCTCTAAAATTTGTAGCCTTTCTACTCTATGCATCCATGAACAAACCTTCCCCTCTCTTCTTTATATATTCCTGGTTTAATGCGACCCCGACCCTACAGTATTGTCTTTGCCTTATATTAGAAGGCCTATATTACCCTTAAGTGAAAAATAAAAACATTACCTACTTCCATGCTCAAAAACAAGGGTAAGTGATGATTTACAATCTCCACCATTTTCTCGACCTTTCGGAACACTCTCCCATTGTAGAAGTTTACTCGGTTAACCATTTTTTTACCAATAGTAAATACTGATGAAATGAAATGAAATCGCCTGCTACTAGTGCCTGGCAGTGGCAGTGTGGCACAACTCTATGATGGACTTTTTACTCATGCTGCAACGTGGAGAGGTAAATTCAGGGGCGCCCAAATCAACGAAAAAGGTTGATAATTACTTTTTTCGCCTAGACAGTCTGTGACCCCTTTGCTGTAATAAGGAGAAAACATATGGGTGAATTAAGAGAAAACAAGTCCTTACTGTACCAGACTTCACCCGCACCTTTTTCTCTTTATATAGAAAGTATTTTCACTATTAAGCTTTCATTGATGGCTTGGATCACTCTTTTCGATAAAATTACCAAGTAAGCAGAGAATTGGTTTTAGAGGACTCACATTGATAGTTTTTGTAGTTTTTTAGAAGGGAAGTTGAAAGTAGAGATTATTTGTTCTTTTGATGTGGATATATACAAAGAATGCATGAAAAAAATGTTTTTAGGGTAGGTTTGGATGTGTAATGGGGTACGGTGTAATGCGTTTAGTTTATTTTTTGTCTCATACTATAGTATCGTTATAGTATCTAATTTCATTGTCATCGTTATTTTTATACTAACTGCAAGTAAATACATCGTCTATCTGAACCCACTATTAATCTAGGTCATATTCTTAGAGAAATTATGATTTGGAGTCAAGAGGTTCAGTAGGTAGTTTTTCGTCTCAAAGGAAAATTTTTGCTTGCTTTTATTTTAAAATTAGCATAAAATGCATTCATTTATCTCATATGGAGAAAGAGGGAGTGAAGGCAATTTAAAAGGAGCTCGAATTACAAAAATTTGAGGTTTTAAAGTCCATCAAGGAAGTTGTACAAGTTAGGTTATAAAGGAAGTATATTAATACTATTGATATTATAATTATTCTGATGTCACACCCAATTTTCATTAATGTCCGAAAATTAAGGAAGATTTGAGAGTTAACTGAAAGAGATAGTAAGTTTGGCGGACTCTGCAGGAAAATCTGGGAATTTTAGTGACTAAATGATAATTAGTTGGGCCTTAATTCCGGTTTAGTTAAATTGGAATCAACTAATTTCTTAGTGAGAGATAGAATGATTATCAATGGATGGTTATTAGGGGTTTTGGTGATTGTGTAGGAAGGGTATATATATATATATATATATATGAGAAGGATTATTCTGCAGGCTGAATTCTTTTCATCTCTGTTTTATTTTGTTCTCTTTTATGTCATCCTCCCTAGTTACTCTAAAGAACAAAAAGTTAAGGAAAACTCTGGATGAGGCAGTTGTCACATCTCGAAATTGGGTATAGAAGTTTCAAGGGTAATTTTAAAATTAAAGCATGAAATGAGTTCAGAAATTCGGAGTGTGGTAACCTGAAAATATCTTCGTCTATGGCTTTGGAAAATTTAAAGTAATTTATAAAAATAGTGTGAAATATGCTTTAAATTTTAAAAAGAGAACTATTTTGTAAAATAGGTTAATTTAGGAGTAGCTTTAAAGTAGTTATGCCAAGTTTTAAATTCAACCCATATTTTCCCCTCTCAGGTGAAATATATATATATAAAAAAGAGAAACACCCCATCACCCTTTTCTTTGTGTCATCCATTAGAGAGAACAACCCCAAAACTTCATTCTTCAATTTTGATCTCCATTATTGCCATCCTTTTGGTTTCCATCATCTTTCAAACATTAAACCTCCTTAAAATTTCAAAAAGAGCACCAAGAAACCACTAATTTTGCTATTGCTTAACTTGTCGATTTTCTTGGATTAACACTAATCATTTTGTTTTTCCCTTAATCAAGGTAACATTTCGATTTCCTAATAGTTCTTTTTTATGTAATCTAGCCATTTAAATTGAGTTTGAAGCCATTGAATCAAAGGGTTTGAGTAGAAGTCAAAATTTGGGTCGTTAATGGTGAAATCCGAGATTTTGAATGAAATTACTATTTCAAAGTATTTTTCAACTTGTTTTGATGTGATTAGAAAATTTTTGAACTCCCTTTAAAGTTTTGTTAAAGAATTTGAAGGTTTTGTTGAGTTTTCATTAAAATGAGCCATATATGTTGGATTTTCGGAACATGAATCTAAGTTGTTTTGTGTGGTTTGAAGGTTGAGAATTATTCTTAGATGAGTAATTATATGTTCGGAAATGATTTTAGGCAATGAGAATGGGTAAAGATTAAAATATTTGGGTCTCGAGTTTGCTAGTCGAAAATTTCAGTTTCAAGAAGAACTAACCTTAGACATGCGTTTTTTCTTGTTGAGATATGGTTGTAGTAGTAAATTAATTGTGTTTATTGTGTGATTTACTTTGGTGAAGCTTCGGAATCATTAGGATCTTCCTCGAGTAAGGCGAAAGGTAAAGAAAAGCTAGTTTAAGCTTTCGACAAATAGGCGAAAGCGTGAACGATAAGTGTTTAGAATCACTGCTCGTAGTCACAATTCATAGTGTTAAATGAGAGCTTAAGAGTAGCCTAAACCCCTACTCTAAGTTCTGAGTGTAAACTTTCTTATTCCTTTCGCTTATTTTGCAAAAATTATGACTATGTGATGTGGATTGAGTAATATGATGTGTAATGTGATATGTGACATATGTTGTGTTAATTCTTGTGAAATATATTAGTTGTGAGCATGCTAAACATGCTAAGTGATAGTGATGATGTTATGTTTGTAACCCCCTAAACCTGACCTAAATGTAATGGCTAAATCTAGAAGATCACATTAGCCATGTTGATGGCGTAGAAAACCATTTACTATTTTCTCTCAAGAATATTCCTTAATTTAAAAACTTCATCTTGAGTTGTTTTAAAAAATGCCAAATATTGTCTTTAAATTTCCTTTTGAACAAATTGGTCAAAATTGTGTTTCTTTTAGAAAAATTCAAGTATTGATAGTTTTCAGAATATGTCGTTCACAATGGACAATTTATATATTTAAAACTTGTTCGTCATTTTGAAAATGTAGATTTAATATAACTTGTAAACTATAAGTTTCATGAGCAAGTAATGTTGAGTTTTGAAAACAAAGTATCAAGTTTGAAAACCCTATCGTTGAGTTGGATTAACCTTATTGTGAAAAAAAATCCATAATTTAATTATTATTTGATAAAACCTCTTAATTACTAGTTTAAAATGTACATCATGCAAAACCATCCAAAAACCAAGATAAATCCAAAGTCCAAAAGAAAGTCCCCAACTAAAGTCCGCAGAAATAATAACACGCTCAAAGTATATTAAATACCAAATAAATAAGTTTTTTTGAAAATGATCGAGAGCAACTCCGTAAGCTGAGCCCATCCTAACCTCAATTATTATCTGGAAAATTAGAATTTAAAGGGGCGAGCTTAAAAAGCGCAATATGGGTTACAAATCACAATAACAAAATTTAACAAATAATATCATTAGTTTAACTAGATAATAGACATACTAAATTTTCAGTCACCGAATCACATTTATCAGAATGCATAGTGATGATGTCAATGCAACACTTTTTTAGAAATCAATGCAAATTTTCAGAAAATAGATCCTACCCATCTCCGCTACACACCATAATGAGTTCTCCAAAACTCGTCCATCCAATAACACACCAATATTGTGGACAAGCCACTAGATAGTGCAGTCATGTTGCCAGAAATAGAATGTTGTGGTCTAGCCATCAAATAATACAGATTTACTGCTAGATATAGAATATTATGGACAAGCCACAAGAAATTTGCATATAAATTGCTAGATGCTTCCTCCATACACATTTTTCCAACCCTATGCATGTGATATGGCATACAGAATAGATTTTACAGTAGGTATGCTTAACATGCGAATCAGAATAAAAAATATGACATGCTTAACATATGAATCATAATCGGAAATATGACATACTTAACATGCGAATCAAAATATTAGAATATTAACATGTTTAACATGTAAATCAAAACATCAATAACTCAATATCACATTTATCGTTCATACATATTCAAATCACCATATATCACATATCATGAGTATTAGGAATCACACATTATCACATTTAACAGAAAAATCACTAAATCATATATCAACAACATAAATCTGAAGTTTTGGGAACACTTACTTGGGATCCTCTTTTATCAATCCTTATGAATACTTAAATTATTTGCCCAATATCACATTTCAAAAACTTATTTAAACATCAATTAAACATTTCTCAAATATAAACATTTTATATTGATTCATTGTAATACTATTTATTTAAATCAAATAAGTCCTCATACCTTTGTAAATCTGACTACAAGGATCCCGATTCCAACTTCTAACAAAAAATTTTTGATTCTCGAGCCTATATGGTTAAAACCATTCACACGTATTAGAACAGGTTACTAAATAAATAATCCTTCAATTATACAATTCGGTAAAGTACTTACGTAATCAATCACTTAATCGCACTCTAACACAAGTGGTGTATGGATTTCGAGATTTGAATAGCACTTTAATAAAATCATTAAACTGAATTAATTTGCGTTGTCTTAATCAAATATGTATGTATAAAAGTTACGTAGTAACAAAATTAAATAGAAGATATCGCAACATACCCTTGAAGATAGCTAAAGAGGAGTAAATTGATTACTATGTCGCGACACAAGTCCTAGTGTGTCACGACATCGAATCTGTGACGGAAATTAAAAATGAAGTAAAGGCATTTTGGTTTGCACAATCAAACTTAAAGCTTGAGAGCAACAACTAACCTAGGGTTAAGGATGACGACCACCTAAAGGCTATAAATAGCCTTATTTGTCATTTTTTATGGACACTATTCCTTTAGCCTAAATTCTCTCATGTAAAATTTAGTTTAATATTTTCTTTCATTCTTAAGTTTTAGATTTATTTCAGTTTTTATTGTTGATTTCAAGATATCTAAATTGTGGAAGCATTCAAACTTTTTGGATTCATGATTAATCTCAATACAATCAAGATCTTTCATTTATTCTATCTTGTTGATTTAATTAGCATGCCTTCTCTTTACATCGATTCTATATTGTCTATGAAAGCCATGAGGAACTAATCCCTCTATGGGGGATTAGCGAGTGGACGTATGATCTGTTAACTGTTTTGTAGGGTTACTCAATAAATCAACTATTTGGGAAAGGAAGAACGTGGAACAAACCCTAGGCCTGACAACCATGGGAAATCATCAAGGTAGGAATTAACCCAAAATTGGTATGGCCCATCTGTGAACACCTTCACCCCAAACCAGTTTGGACTGTAAGGTCGGAAGATAAGTAGTTCTTGCTAACTTGTTATGTTAGTGGAAGATCAAAAGACCCTGCTAGGGTAATCACTAGTTGATTGACGAGGAACTCGAAACGATAGTTGATGGAGATTACCGAAGCAAGCTAATCACCCATAATCAAGATTGGATTTTTTCTCCTTTTATATCTCTTGAAGTCTATTTCGTTTATGTTATTGTGATATCCCGAATTAGGGCCTAATCAGAATAGTAGTTTCAGGACCACAAATTTGAGATAGAAATAATTATTTTATGATTATTTTGAGGTCTATGATATGATTACATGATTGTGTGAAAATTTCGTGAAGAAATTCTATGCATAAAGTGCTTAATTTGAAGTTAGGGACTAAATTGAATAAGTTACAAAATTTGCATTCTAGAAGTTTCTAGTATGAAATTGCTTTGAAATATTAATTAGGAGGTCTTAAATAGAAATTTGACCAATTTATAAGTTTATGGACAAAAATTGGACATGAATGGAATTTTTGAAAGTTTAATAATGTAGGGCATTTTGGTCATTTTGATATTAAATGAAATAAAATGGGAAAAATAACATAAAAATGATCATCTTCTCCATAAGTTGCTGCCAAATTTTGCTCTCCACCATAGCTAGGGTTTCAACACTTTTAAGCCTTGATTGTAAGTGATTTCTATGCCCGTTTTTAATGTTCTTTACATTTTTGAAATCCTCATAGCTCGGTTTAACTATTTCTACCAATATTTTGAGCTAGGGTTTATATTTAAAATTTTACCCATGGATGATATGTATGAATTTTGATGTTTTATGGTAGAATATAAAATTTGAGATTGTGTTAAACAACTTTTGCTAAGTGATTTTTCGTAAAAATGAGTAAAATGACATAATCGGTAAAAATACCTAATATTCATAAGTACATGTTAGAGTGAGAATTGGATGTTGCTGTAGAAGGGAAAAATGATCAGCATATCATAAAACATAAGAAAATGGGATGAAGTTTAATTTACGAGATTTGGGGCAAAAGTGTAAACATGTGAAAGTTTAGGGGAAAAATTGTAATTTTCCAAAATATGATTTTGGGTTGATTTGAATAATATGAGTCCTAATTAGGCTATATTTGAAATGATAGAGCAAGGAAAATCGGAATTCAGGCTAAAATTGGTAAAATACCAAGTTGTGGACAAAATGGTAAACATGACCATTATTTTAGATCATTTAATGCTATTTATACGATATTATGATTGTTATCATGCAATTCTATGCTTTGTGGTCATTGTTGGACAACATGCAAAAATTTTATGAATTATGTGAAAAATGTGAAAGACTACCAAAGTATCGTCATTGGTATTCCAAGGAGAATGGTAAAGGAGTACGAACGAGGAAAGTCCCGTTGAATCTTAGGAATAGATTCGGATATTTGGGCATTTGAAATCGTTGAGTTGAGTTCAAGTTCACTTATGGATGCGAACGTCCGAACTCGTTGAGTTGAGTCCGAGTTCACTTATGGATGCGAACGCCTGAGCTCGTTGAGTTGAGTCCGAGTTTGCTTATGGGCGGGTTGCATGGTAGCTTGGCTACATATGTGGCACTTATGTGCAAACTTTCCATGTATCCAAGTTATATTCCAATGTGTTCAATAGGTAAAATTCTAGTGAAATGGAAGAATATTCAAGATGCAAGTGACGTATTGGTAAGTGTTGTGGAATGGGCACTTTGGATAGGTATGTACTTAACCCTCGGGTTGAGACTTGATACGACAACAATAATGTAGTAAGACGATGAATGATGAATAGAAATGTGATATATGTTTTGGTGATATTATGCTAATGTTGGTTGGTATAATTGCTTTGTTAAGTTATTTGTTATTTGCATGTGAACTTACTAAGCATTTATGCTTACTCCTTCCCTTCCATTCCTTGTAGTTTTGACAAGCCGATTTGGAGATCAGGACGGTCGGAGGCACGCTCACACTATCAACGGACCATCTCGGTATGGTGGCTTGCATATTTTGGGAATATGGTATGTATAGCGTTATAATCCTTTTGTGTATATAATCTTATGATATAGCTCATGGATGGCATGGAAATGTTTGAGAATGAGCTATTGGAGTGGCTAATCGAGATTATATTTGATAACATGTATGCTTTATGTGCTAACTAATCTATGAAATCCATAAAATGGTGAAATTGGCTATAAAACAGAATCACACGGCAGCAGTGATGTGAGTTTAAAAAATCACTAAAAATAGTAGAGATAGAATTAGATGATCAATAAAATATATAATTGAAGCTAAATGAACCTATTTTCATGTGGAAGAAACAAAATATATAAAAGAGTTGTATTTTATGAAATATTTACGTTTTTCTGAAACAGGACAGAGCAATTTCTGAATCCCCTGTTCTAAATTTAAAAATTCACCATAAATTGTACAAAAACAATTAGGAGTTGTACCTTACATGTATGAAATCCTTATTGAGTATAGTTTTATTAGAAACAAATTTCACAGTCATTGAAACTCGGGACAGGGATATATCTGATCCGTAATACACAGGGGTCAGAGTAGCCGAACCCTGAAACAGGGGAGACTTTAACTAATAAACTGTACTAATTGGCCCAACCAAAAATTCTAGAAAAAAATTAGTAGATAAATATATGAGTATAGTTTTAGGAAAAATTTGCGGATCTTAATTTTGAGTTTCGAAACTCAAGATATGAATTTTTAAGCGACTATGATGCAGTTAACCAGCTTGTCTGGAAATTTTAAAAATAAATTGTTTGAGCTGTTTAATTAATGAATTAAGTCCGTTAACACCTCATGCTCGACTCCGAAAATGGTCTCGCGTACGGGGGCTTTACATTTGGTGGTATCAGAGCTATGGTTTAGTCGGTTCTCGGACTAACCTAGCATGTATAAGAGTCTAGCTATACATGCCACGGATCCGTGATAGTGTGATGCCTCCCGACGCGTATGAGCACTGTCTTGTTTAGGCAGAGGTACTCTCCAACCGAGCTGCACTGACCATGTTCAATGTGATGCGAAGGTGTTTGAATAAAATTACGATTATGATGAGTCTCGATTCAGAAAATTATGAATAAAAGTTTATGATATATATATATATGTGATAACCCGTGAGATGAAAATTCATGTTGTGATAAATATCCATACTTGCTTAATGCTCATATGATGTAGTGCAGTTGGCTTACTTGATAAGATGAACGGGATAACGAGAAATTTGTAGAGGTATGAGTAAAGGTTCCTAAAATCATGATATGAATGAAAATGTCATTGCCTTGATTGAACGTTGAATGTTGATGAATGTCAATGATATTTTTATGAGATAAATGATTATAATGAAATGAATTTATCTATGTTAAATTATTTGGATTGAATTATATGATTGTAATGATATGTATATGATAATGCACGAAATGAAAGTTGCGATTGTGATGCAAATATCTATGTTTGTTTAGCCCTTATATGATGCCATGAGTATGATTTGTTTGAGTAAATGAATGGATAAGTCAAGCTATCCAGAAAACATAGGATGCATACATAAGTATACTTGTCTAAATGGGATAACTAAAAAAATTTGTGTAAACCAACATGAATGATGCATTGCCTGAATGAATGATATGATTTTGATGATGTTGTTATGATGATGGATATTGTGTCATATGTATATGTATGAGAAAGTCAAGTCAGAGGCCCTACAACCCCTCCCCCTTACTGAAGTGGAGCTTATAATGAAATTTCATGAGATTTGTACTGAATAAGTTTCCGGTTGAGAAACCAAAGAGTTCAGTGATAGAATAATCATAAACATGATTAGAGACTGAGAATGAGTTGGTAAATAAAGTTAGAGCTAGAAAAGTATTATGTTGATATAAAGATTATTGGAGCTATGCACTGTCCCAGTTAAAGAATGAATTTACTTTGGTCAATTGAATTACTCAGATACAAGGTTGAGAAAAGTGTAAATCAAAATTTATTTAGAACTGGTCTTCTTTAGTGAAAGGTCTAACATGAAATTTGTGATGGAAAAACTAGTTGTGGGAAATGATATTTGAAATGTGTAATATCTGAGTGTGATAGTTAAAGCTGGATAAATTTAACAGTTTCTTCTGAGATGTTCTATGTATTTATCCGTTCTCAAAAAAAATTTCTATGGCTGTTGATCTTTTGAATAAATTCTTGTTATATGGGAATATTTTCTAATCCTGGTGTTAGATGGATGCATTGGTAGTCCGACTGGTTTATAATTTGTATTACTGTATTTCCTCGGTCATTTTATTACATTTCGTCTGATAAGAATTGATGAGAGGATATGTATGATATTATGATACTGTTTCTTCTACTTAATGCTCCATTTGATATATATGTATGGGAGGATACATTGTTCTTGTTATATTTGATTCCAGTGGGATTAAATGATGTTTTCTCTGGACTTCTTTTCTCTGAGGAATTTTCGAGATCTTCTATATTTTCCTATGAGTTAGGTTTTTAATTTTCCAGCATAGTATCGTTTCTTGGATTTCTTTATTCGGTTTTCTTGTTATCTTTATTCCATAATTTGTCAATTATGACTTATGTTCGAAGTGCGCTCTTCAACTCTTGATAATCATGACAAGCATGACTATACTTTGGATTTGATCTTGGTAATATGGTGATTTTAATATTAGAATTTCTCAAATTTCTGTGGAAGGATTTGACAATAGTAAAGGCATAAGTGATAAAAATGTGAGTTTCAATCGGTATGGTGGATTACTTCTCTCAAGTAAGTCAATTATAATTAATTACTTCAATTGAGATATTTTGGTTACTTGAGCTAATGCAATTGAGATGGTTTTGATTAGCGTAAGAAATGAATAGTAAAGGCTGCATGATGAATTGTTTAGTAACTAGAAGAAAGGATTACTTGAAATGTCATTCAACGGTGTTTAGATCGGCTCGAATTACTTGAATTATTTATTTGAAAGATTTCATATGACAATTATGTCAGGATCATTTTTTTTAAGTCTGATAATAGAATTTCATTTCTTTACGAGTAAAAGGCAAATAGTCTGAACGAGAAGTGTATATCTCTTAGAAAATTTTGGTATGAGTTGAAGCTACTAAGAATGATAAAGTTTTCATCTTACGAAAGCTGAAAAGTTTATTACATGTTAGCAAGGTTTGGACAGATTAGAATATTGCTAACCAAAGTGTCTGGACTGGACTAGTGCATTGAGTAAAGATTTCCTAATTTTCAGTAATGCACTGTTGTATGAATGGTGATGTGTTTCATGAAAATAAGGTAATGTGATAGTTTGGAGCATTTGATGTCACAGAAAAATTGAGTTGTTGATGGGGTTAAAGCCGAGTATCAGGATCTACCAGAATTATCTTTGCCAGTATTGATATTAGGATGAGAATGAGAAGGATTATTTTCAAGGCTATATCAAAATTATTTCCGTAGCGGAAAGAGGAAAATGTGATAGTGAGTAGTAAACTAAAAGAGTACAGTGAGGATCAACTTCTGATGTTGAATTTCAGATTGGATCTGATTCATGGTATTATTATTCCGAGGCTTATACAGAAAGAATTGTATGAAGCTTACAGTGAAAATTTTCCTATTCATTCAGAGAGTAATGACGTGTACTGTAATTTGATTCAAATGTTATTGGATTGTGATTTATCGATGATGAAAATTTGTATGATTATTTTGGAAGAGTGCAGGTCCCTTTGATTATTGGATTTCTTGGAATTCTAGTCTCCATTAACCAAATTAAGATCTGATTTTGTTGGATTTCTTGGAATTCTAGTCTCCATTAACCAAATTGAGATTTGGGTTTTATGTCAAGATGACAAGGGAAACTAAAAAGGGTTGAAAATTTAAGAACAATTTAGAGATGAGTCCGTAGGCTTTCAGAATATATGAGAAATTAAAGAGATATATTGGAGGCACCGCCTAAGTGAAACTTCTTTGGCACCGAATATGAAATTGAGGAATCTAAATGAAGACCACTTTTCCAGTAGGATTTTCGAGGACAAAAATCCCTAAAGGGGGGGGGAGAGTTGTGATATCCCGAATTAGGGCCTAATCAGAATAGTGGTTTTGGGACCACAAATCTGAGATAGAAATAATTATTTTATGATTATTTTGAGGTCTATGATATGATTGCATGATTGTGTGAAAATTTCGTGAAGAAATTCTATGCATAAAGTGCTTAATTTGAAGTTAGGGACTAAATTGAATAAGTTACAAAATTTGCATTCTAGAAGTTTCTAGTATGAAATTGCTTTGAAATATTAATTAGGAGGTCTTAAATAGAAATTTGACCAATTTCTAAGTTTATGGACAAAAATTGGACATGGATGGAATTTTTGAAAGTTTAATAAGGAAGGCATTTTTGTCATTTTGATATTAAATGAAATAAAATGGGAAAAATAACACAAAAATGATCATCTTCTCCATAAGTTGCTGCCAAATTTTTCTCTACACCATAGCTAGGGTTTCAACACTTTTAAGCCTTGATTGTAAGTGATTTCTATGCCCATTTTTAATGTTCTTTACATTTTTGAAATTCTCGTAGCTCGGTTTAACTATTTCTACCAATATTTTGAGCTAGGGTTTATATTTAAAATTTTACCCATGAATGATATGTATGAATTTTGATGTTTTATGGTAGAATATGAAGTTTGAGATTGTGTAAACAATTTTTGCTAAGTGATTTTTCGTAAAAACGAGTAAAATAACATAATCGGTAAAAATACCTAATGTTCATAAGTACATGTTAGAGTGAGAATTGAATGTTGCTGTAGAAGGGAAAAATGATCAGCATATCATAAAACATAAGAAAATAGGATGAAGTTTAATTTACGAGATTTGGGGCAAAAGTGTAAACATGTGAAAGTTTAGGGGAAAAATTGTAATTTTCCAAAATATGATTTTGGGTTGATTTGAATAATATGAGTCCTAATTAGACTCTATTTGAAATGATAGAGCAAGGAAAATCAAAATTCGGGCTAAAATCGGCAAAATACCATGTTATGGACAAAATGGTAAAAATGACCATTTTCGCATACGAGGTAAGTTCATATGTAAATATTGTAATATAACCGTTATTTTAAATCATTTAATGCTATTTATACGATATTATGATTGTTATCATGAAATTCTATGCTTTGTGGTCATTGTTGGACAACATGCAAAAATTTTATGAATTATGTGAAAAATGTGAAAGACTACCAAAGTATCGTCATTGGTATTCCAACGAGAATGGTAAAGGAGTACGAACGAGGAAAGTCCCGTTGAACCTTAGGAATAGATTCAGATATTTGGGCATCCGAACTCGTTGAGTTGAGTCCGAGTTTACTTATGGATGTGAACGTCCGAACTCGTTGAGTTGAGTCCGAGTTCATGAGATGTAACTAGGCATCCGAGCTCATTGACTTGAGTCCGAGTTCACTTATGGATGCGAACGCTCGAGCTCTTTGAGTTGATTCCGAGTTCGCTTATCGGCGGGTTACATGGTAGCTTGGCTACATATGTGGCACTTATGTGCAAACTTTCCATGTATCCGAGTTATATTCCGATGTGTTCAACGGGTAAAATTCTAGTGAAATGGAAGAATACTCAAGATGTAAGTGATGTATTGGTAAGTGTTGTGGAATGGGCACTTTGGACAGGTATGTACTTAACCCTCGGGTTGAGACTTGATACGACAACAATAATGTAGTAAGACGATGACTGATGAATAGAAATGTGATATATGTTTTGGTGATATTATGCTAATGTTGGTTGGCATAATTGCTTTGTTAAGTTATTTGTTATTTGCATGTGAACTTACTAAGCATTTATGCTTACTCCTTCCCTTCTATTCCTTGTAGTTTTGACAAGCCGGTTTGGAGATCAGGACGGTCGGAGGCACGCTCACACTATCAACGGACCATCTCGGTATGGTGGCTTGCATATTTTGGGAATATGGCATGTATAGCGTTATAATCCTTTTGTGTATATAATCTTATGATATAGCTCATGGATGGCATGAAAATTTTTGAGAATGATTAGCTATTGGAGTGGCTAATCGAGATTATATTTGATAACACGTATGCTTTATGTGCTAACTAATCTATGAAATCCATAAAATGGTGAAATTGGCTATAAAACAGAATCACACAGCAGCAGTGACGTGAGTTTGAAAAATCAGTAAAAATAGTAGAGATAGAATTAGATGATCAATAAAATATAGAATTTAAGCTAAATGAACCTATTTTCATGTGGAAGAAACAAAATATATAAAAGAGTTGTATTTTATGAAATATTTACGTTTTTCTGAAACAGGGCATAGCAATTTCTAAATCCCCTGTTCTAAATTCAAAAATTCACCATAAATTGTACAAAAACAATTAGGAGTTGTACCTTACATGTATGAAATCCTTATTGAGTCTAGTTTTATGCGAAACAAATTTCACAGTCATTGAAACTCTGGACAGGGATATATCTGATCCGTAATACATAGGGGTTAGAGTAGCCGAACCCTGAAACAGGGGAGACTTTAACTAATAAACTGTACTAATTGGCCCAACCAAAAATTCTAGAAAAAAGTTAGTGGATAGATATATGAGTATATTTTCAGGAAAAATTTATAGATCTTAATTTCAAGTTCCGGAACTCAAGATATGAATTTTTAAGCGACTGTGATGTAGTTAGCCAGCTTGTCTGGAAATTTTAAAAATAAATTATTTGAGCTGTTTAATTAATGAATTAAGTCCGTTAACACCTTGTGCTCGACTCCGGCGATGGTCTCGGGTACGGGGGCATTACAGTTATTTTGTCTTTATTATTATAAAAACCCTAACAATCCTTTGTTTTATATTTTCATACTATAACTAATTTAAAAGTACTAATTAGATCTTTTAATGTTTAGGTTAGAATTGATCTGGCATTCGCCTCCCTTAGGTACGATCCTTGGAGTACTCACTTACTTCGTTGTAAATCTATATTACAACTCGACTCGTATACTTGTGGAAACTACCTTTACTTTTTATATTTTATTACAGTATTCACACTTTGGACGTTATTATGTCTAGAGGTGGTCAATCCTTCATAATCTAAGTCTTAAAAATAGTAAATGAGTGCATGAATGATTGCGGAAGATAGTATGAACATTTGATAGGGGACTTGATGAGTCTAAGTATGTGGTGAATTGTGCATGAGTGTTATGACGTTGAATCATGACTATGTATGTGTTTACTTGGAACGTATGTTGTGAGATGTGATCTTGTTGATATATTTCAAGCATGTATTGAGGTATAATTTGGTTAAAGAAATGAGTTAGCATACCTGCATGTGAGTTTCTTTGGGTGTACGATTAGTGAAATGAAATGTTTGGTACGAATTGTGTCAGTGTATGACGAGTTTGTAATGTAAGTCTATGTCTAGTCACCACGGTGGTATCTAATGAAGCTTGTTAGGATAGAAAACACGAACTCTGATATGAAACTCTAAAGGAAAACACCATGGCCATGGCACACTTTGAAAAAAGGAACTAAGGATGACGTATATTGTTAAAGGTTCTCTGTGTGTCCCAGAGCGGTGATCGGCAAACCTCACGCGATGTGAGTTTAGGCAAATCCATATCATAAACACGATAGTGTTGGGATGCCTAGGTGGCATCCTATTCGCATTTATGGAGAAATCTAAAAGAATTGCCTTTGTGGCGAACTTTGAATGAATAACCTTTGTGGCATATTTTGATTCAAATGCCCTTGTGGTGTGTTCTGTGTAAAGCTCTGTGGCTTGTTCAATATGATTCTTCAAATACTTAGTAAAATTAGCATGGTATAATGTATCTATCTGTTACATGGTAAGTACTTTATAAGGCTAAAAATAGACTGAAGATGATGAATTGAAAAGGTATAGAGAAGTAATGGGTTGGCATTAAAATTTGTTTTAAATAAAGGTTTGAATCTGAATGTTCGAAGAAGGTATTCACCAATTGTGTATGTGTCGTTTATGAATTGTGATTGTACGTTGGTTCTAGGTTAAGTATGTGCTTGAAATGATATTATGGTTGCATTGGTCTTCGAAAGGAAATTGGTATAGATATATGAATGTTAAGATTGAAGGACATAAGTGAAGAATTAAAGTCATCAATGAGAAATAGAAATGGGTTCATAGTAAGGTATGATAACTAGTGTGTATAAAAAGAACTAAATTTGGGAAAGTATTCGCTAGAAGAAAAGTTAAATGTTAGGAATGGGAAGATCATCATGATGAATTATCAACTGACATTTTCAAGTTAAGGTAAATTATGTATTTTCTCACAAAATTCTTGAGAACTTATCTGTATTTTATGTTTTGTTACAGGGTTGTAGAAGTACAACTGCACCGATAGGGACGAGGTTAAGACCACTTCAAGGAAAGAGGCGTGTCAGATTATTATGCATACAACGCTATTTTTTTGACTAATTAATAGAGTTGTAGGATATAGTCTTCAAAAGTCTATTTCTTTAAATAATTGTAATAAGTTATGTGTTTAGAAATACTTAAATAGAATTATTTAAGTGTTATCATTTAGTTTACTATTGTCTTCATACGAATGAAATTAAGTAAGGTTGTAAACTCTACAAAGTTTTGTTAATAATTTAAATTTTTTAGTTTTCCATTTAGAAATACCTGAGATCCAGATCCTGTAAATCAGATCGGATTGAGGGTGTTACATGTAACACCCCTTAACCCATAACCGTCGTCAGAATAGGTTAAGAGGCATTATCGGACTTGTAACTCAATTCAGAACAATCATATATCCAATTTCATCTCATTTCAATAAAAAATATTCATTCACATTTAATAAGTACCTAAATCAAGCATACAAAGCTTTAATCATACATTTGGGACTAAATCGAAACATATTAAAAACTTCAGAAACTTAGAAAATTTTCAACATTTCAAGTGTCACACACCCGTGTGAATAGGCCATGTGCTTTACAAGACTAGTAGACACGCTCGTGTCTTAGATCGTGTGAAAACAGGGCATACATACTGACTTGCACCACACGGCCAGAGACACGCCCATGTGCCTTGGCCTTGGCCGAAACTGACTTGGGTCACACGACCAACCATGTAACACCCCGTACCCGAGACCATTGCCGGAGTCAGACACGAGGGGTTTGCAGACTTAAATCACTTGCTTTCACAGTCCATTTTAAAATTTTCTAGGCAGTTGGCTAACTGCGTCACTGTCACCTTAAAAATCATATCTTGAGTTCCAAAATTCGAAAATCAGTTTCGTAATTTTTTCCTGAAACTATACTCATATGTCCATCTACAGATTTGTTTCTAGAATTTTTGGTCCGGCCAATTAGTACAGTTTATTAGTTAAAGTCTCCTCTGTTATAGAGTTCGACTACTCTGACCTTCCGGCAATGCGACTTGGATAACTCCTTGTACAGGGCTGCAATGCTTATGGCGTTTGTTTCTAATGAAACTAGACTCAAAAAGGAATCTATAAATATATGGTATGACTTCTAATTGTCTCTTGTTAATTTATAATGAATTTCCAAAGTCAGATTAGGGGATCCAGAAACCGTTCTAGCCCTGTCTCACGAAAACTTTAACATCTCATAATATACTGTTCATATGAATTTTTCGTTACTTTCCTATGAAAATAGATTCATCAAGGTTCGATAACATAATTTATTCACTATTTAATTCCATTCCTACTATTTTTAGTGATTTTTCACATCCACATCACTGCTGTTGCCAGCATCTATTTTTAAGGTAAACTTTACCTATTTCATGATCCTCCATGGATCAACTAGAGTTTGTCATACATATACCAAAAGTGATCATGAATAACCATTCCCATGGCTAACCGTTACCAACAATTCCATACCTCTCGATGGACAACATACAAAACGATTATAATGCTATGATCAAAGTATATTTAAGCCATTTTCGCATGGCTATCCAAATTTACACAAAACCGAAGGGTTCATGACCAACAACAAAAGGGTGGTCCTATACATGCCATTTCAAAGTTCAACCAAAAGTATACCAAAAGGAGCTTTGATAGTGTGGGCGACTTCGACTTCAAAATCCGAGTCCGATAGTGAAGAACCAAAATCTATAAAACAGAGAATCAAAGAAACGGAGTAAGCATTAAATGCTTAGTAAGTTTTGAGCAAAGAATTTAAGCACATCGGAAGTATAGCATTCATATAACTAAACGGATAATTCCATATATACATATTCTCAAATCATTCCTACTTCACATTCCAGCCTCTATATTCATACATAAGGGATCATCTTAGCCAAATACCGGAAGCTCATTACTCGACTGAGTGAATATTATTCGAAGGGAATCAACTATTCCAATGCACATATGAAACATACCTCATTGTTGGGATTTTACAAGCGTATTAACTGAAATTTTTACAGCAAGATCGTTTATTCCCGAATCACGTACCTTCGGAATTTAACCGGATATAGCTACTCGTTCAAATGCCTTCGGGACATAGCCCGGTTATAGTAACTCGCACAAATGCCTTCGGGACATAGCCCGGTTATAGTAACTCGCACAAATGCGTTCGGAACTTAACCCGGATTTAATGACTCGCACCAATGCCTTCGGGCTTAGCCCGGAATTAGTAACTCGCACAAATGCCTTCGGATCTTAGTCCGGATATAGTCACTTAGCACAAAGCCTTCGGGACTTAGCCCGGACATCATTCGAATAACCATGCACATTTATCAATAAATCATGACACATCCGTATTTCATTTTCATTACCAAAGCTCAAACACAAGACACTTATCACACTTGCAAATTTCGGCTCAATAGCCACATACAAAGAGCATGATTTTGATTTGCTTAAAACATGATCTAATCGAATCGTAATCTAAGTTCCATTACTCAAAAACTTACCTTGGATGTGGTCGAACGATTTCGGCGGCTATTCGATAACTTTTTCCTTCCCCTTATCCAACTGTGGTCCTCTAAGCTCTTGAGCTAATTCAAACAAATTTAACTTATTAAAGTCTCATTATGCTAGCTTATGGCCGAATATGACAAGGAGTTTAATAGGTCATATGGCCACCCTTTAGCTCAAATACACAATGGTCATGCGCATTTTTAATCACATTAAGCAATTTAACACAATTCATTTGAACATCAAAAGAGAACCTCAAGGTACTTAGTCCATATATACATTAGTCATTAGAGTCACATATGTACGAAATCAGGAATCGAATCCAACATATTAGCTAATATTCCCCTTAGCCGAATTTTCTAAGTCAAGATAAGGCCACCAATATGCTTACCTATGGCCGAACATACACATCAACTTATGTACTCATTCATGTGGCCGAACATACATGTCTTTGTTGAGGTCGATTGCAACACTCAATACATTCTACAAGTATGGTCACTTGTATTGACTAAACACCATTTTGTTTCAAGTTCAAAACTTGGCCCATACACATATATACACTAGTAAAGCATCCTCTCCCTTTCCATCAATTCAACACATGCATTACTCATTAATATACAAAAATTATATTTGGCCTTAGCACACAACTTGCTAGCCGATTCTTCTCCATCAAGCAACTAATGCACATATGTGCTCATTTGTTAGACTCTACTTCATCTAACAACAACCATATTTTCCCTTCTACTTCCTACCATGGCCGAATGCATCACAACACCATACCATTTCAATTTTTGGTCATGGTTAAACAAAGAACTTAATGTCTCACTCAAAAATGCTAAAAAGAAGATTCAAGAATCATCAATCCACCATCACATGCACCATTACAAAGCTTCACTTTTAGCATGCAAATGATATCAACACAAATCCACCTTAGCTGAATATCATCTCCATGACATAGTAAAGATTTGAACCATGGGCTAGTTAGAACTCAAGCTAACAACTAAAAACATGCATGAATCTCATGGACAACATCAAACATACCTTAGCCTAGTTACATGCATGGCCGAACCTCTTCAACCTTTCTTCTTCCTTCCTCTTTAAAATTTTCGGCCAAGGATGAACCAAAGGATGAACACTTTTTTTTTTGTTTTCTTTCCTTCAACTCACGGCAATAGGGGGAAACAATCACACACATCCCTTCTTTTTTTTTTGTTTCTCATCCTACTAACACTAATATTTTATTGCCCATGCTCTTTATTTTATTAATCCTTAAATAATGCATTACCCCAACATGTTTATGACATGTTTTTAGCCATAATATTTTGTCCACCCATGCTCATGGCCGGCCACTACTAATTGGGGGGAAAATTGACATGCAAGTCCTCCCTTTTGATTTCATGCACTATTAGATCCTTGTAGATTAGCCTATCACATTTCAAAAGTGTCACACAAGTCCTATGTACTACATTCACATGAAATTAACTAAATCGAAGCTTAAAATTTTCGCACATTCATATTCACATATTTTAGACAATAAATATCATATTCAAATAATTTGGAGACTCGGTTTAGCAGGTCCAAACCGCTTCCGACTAGGGTCACTTTAGGGTGTCACAACTCTCCCCACTTAAGAAATTTTCGTCCCCAAAAATCTTACCGGTAAATAGGTTTGGGTATCGCTCTTTCATAGAGTTCTCGGGTTCCCAAGTAGCTTCTTCGATCCCGTGTTTGAGCCATAACACTTTCACTAATGGAACCCTTTTGTTTCGCAACTCTTTCACTTCACGAGCTAGGATACGAATCGACTCTTCTTCATAACTCATATCGGCTTGAATTTCGACCTCGGAGGGGTTTATTACGTGCGAAGGATCGGATCTATAACGTCGAAGCATCGAAACATGAAAAACGTTGTGGATCCTTTCGAGTTAAGAGGGTAAAAGCAACCTATATGCAACTGGGCCAACTCGTTCGGAGATCTCATACGGCCCAATGAATCTCGGACTCAATTTGCCCTTACGGCCAAATCTGAGTATCTTCTTCCAAGGCGATACCTTAAGAAACACTTGGTCTCCCACCTGATACTCAATATCTCTTCGTTTTAAATCCGCGTACGACTTCTGACGATCTGATGCTGCCTTCAGACTTTCACAAATTACTTTTACTTTCTGTTCAGCATCTTTAATCAAATCCACTCCGAAAATTTTGCTTTCACCGAGCTCGGTCCAAAACAATGGCGTACGGCATTTACGCCCGTACAAAGCCTCGTAAGGTGCCATCTTAATACTTGATTGAAAACTATTGTTGTAAGCGAATTCAATCAAAGGTAAATACCGTTCCCATGAACCACTAAACTCAAGGATGCAGCATCTCAACATATCCTCGAGTATTTGAATTATCCGCTCGGATTGACCATCGGTTTGTGGATGAAAAGCGGTACTAAAATGCAGCTTGGTACCCAAAGCTTCTTGAAATTTCTTCCAAAATTGCGAGGTGAATCTCGAATCTCTATCCGACACAATAAAAATCGGTACCCCGTGTAATCTCACAATCTGAGAAACATACAATTCAGCTAGTTTATCCAATGAAAAATCCGTACGTACGGGGATAAAGTGAGCCGACTTAGTCAGTCTATCAACAACGACCCAAATCGCATCTTTCTTACTTGCCAACATTGGCAACCCAGATACAAAATCCATCGTGACTCGTTCCCATTTCCATTCAGGTATCATGATTGGTTGAAGCAAACCAGTAGGCACTTGATGTTCCGTCTTCACTTGCTGACATACTAAGCACTTCGAGACAAAATCGGAAATGTCTCGTTTCATACCATGCCACCAAAACTGACGTCTTAGGTCGTTGTACATTTTCGTACTCCCCGGGTGAATTGACATTCGGCTACAATGAGCTTCGTTCAGAATCATCGAAATAAGTTCTGAATTCCTTGGAACACACAAACGACTTCTGAACCTCAAACAATCGTCGTCATCAATTCGAAACTCTGATTCCATGTTCAAAACACATTCAGCCCGTTTTGCAACCAATTCATCGTCGACTTTCTGAGCTTCACGAATTTGATGAATCAATAATGGCTTGGCCTTTAATTCAGCTACTAACACTTGGCCTTTAATTCAGCTACTAACACGTTGTCGGGTAAAATAGACAAGTGTACATTCATCGTCAGAAAAAAAAAGCGGTGATTTCCGCAAGGTGTCCGCAACCACATTAGCCTTTCCGGTGATAATCAATGACAAGCTCATAATCTTTCAACAACTCAAGCCAACGCCTTTGTCGCAGATTCAAGTCTCTTTGAGTCATCAAATATTTGAGACTTTTGTGATCCAAAATACATGGCACTTCTCACCAACTAAGTAATGTTGCCATATTTTCGAGGCGAATCGATGGCGGCTAATTCGAGATCATGGGTCGGATAATTTTTCTCATGTGGCTTTAATTGTCTCGACGCATAGGCAACAACTCGACCTTCTTGCATCAATACGCAACCTAACCCAAGTAGGGAGGCGTCACTATAGATGACAAACTCTTTGCCCGATTCGGCCGCACTAAAATTGAGCTTCATCCAATAAGTTTTCGATTGATCAAAACTTTTCGACATTTTCCGTCCATTTGAACTTAACATCTTTTGAAGTAGCTTCGTCATGGGTGTGGCTATCATCAAGAAACCTTTTACAAACCGTCGGTAGTAACCAAGTCCCAAAAGCTCGAACCTCGATAATATTTCTGGAGGCTTCCAGCTAAGTATGGCTGAAATTTTGCTCGGTCAACTCGAATACCGATCACGGATACCACATGGCCCAAGAAGCTAACCTTTCTTAACGAAACTCACACTTCTGAACTTAGCATATAACGCTTATCCTGTAAAATTTGCAACACTAATCCTGGTGTTCAAGATGATCGGTTTCATTTTTCGAATAGACCAAAATATCATCGATAAACACAACTACAAACCGATCCAAATACGGTCTAAAGATTCGATTCATCAAATCCATAAATACCGCAAGGGCATTAGAGAGCCCAAACGACATCACTAAGAATTCGTAGTGACCGTATCTCGCTCGAAAGCGCTTTGGGTATATCCGAATCTCGAATTCAAGCAACTAGCAATAACCCGATCTCAAATCTATCTTTGAAAACACTTGAGGCTCCCTTTAGTTGATCAAACAAATCATCAATACGCTGATAACGGATATTTATTCTTTATTGTCACTTTATTCAATTGGACGATAGTCGATGCACAACCTCATGGTTCCGTCCTTCTTTTCACAAACAATCTTGGTGCACCCAAGGTGAGAAACTTGGTCGAGCGAAACCTCTATCTGTCAATTCTTGCAACTGAGCTTTCAACTCTTTTAACTCGGTTGGTGCCATACGATATGGAGCTATCGAAATCGGCGTAGTCCCGTGCACAAGCTCAATACCAAACTCTACCTCCGAACAGTGGTAAACCCAGGTAATTCCTCGGGAAAAACATCCGGTATTCACAAACCACCGGCACAGATTCGGGTTTCCTTTCTAACTCTTTGTCATCGAGTACATACGCAAGGTATGCTTCGCACCCCTTTCTTACATATTTCTGAGCCAACATTGATGATATTACCGCTGGCAACCCCTTTATGTCCGTAGACTCAACTCGGATTATCTCGTTATTTGCGCACCTCAAATCGATAGTCTTGCTTTTGCAATTCACAACCGCATCATGCACAGTCAACCAATCTAAACCGAGGATAACATCAAATTCATCAAACGGCAAAAGCATCAAGTCCGCCGGAAAACAGGAACCTCGAATTACTTGGGGACATTTCTTACACACTTTGTCGACAAGCGCGTAACGACCCAAGGGATTTGACACCCGAATTATGAACTCAGTAGACTCAATAGGTAAAGTCTTACTGGATGCTAAGGTTTCTCATATATAAGAATGGGTAGAACCAGGGTCAATCAAAGCAATCACATTAGTATCAAAGAGAGTAAAAGTACCGGTAATAACATCTGGCGAGGAAGCATCCTCGCGTGCGCGTATAGCATAAGCCCTAGCAGGAGCATGAGCCTCAGATCTGGTCGTAGCATCTCTAGATCCTCTCTGACCACCACTAGCATTGCCCATATTTCTAGATGGTCTACCTCGAGCAGTGGTAGCACCCGGTTTCCCATTCTGATTTACATTCATTCTCGACAACCTTGGGCAATCTTTAATAAAGTGGTCAACCGACCAACTTATAACAGAGCGGTCATGGAATCTACAACTCCCGAATTCCATTTGCCACAATATTGGCACTCCGTTCTGTCTCGACGATCATTTCCAACACTGGCGATCGAAGTGACTCGTGTGCTCACAGGGGGTCGATCGCGATCTCGTCTAGAAAAGCCCAAAGTTTCTCTAGACCGCCTAAGCCATTTCTAAATTTCTTCAATGATCGTGGGAAGGGCTTCCCAAGACCTCTTCTGAAACTCCTTTGCTCCCACCTCAGCCTTTCTTTTCTCCATACTGAGCTCCTCGGCTTTGCAAGCTCGCTCGACAGGTGCCACAAATTCTCGGATTTCCAAAATGCCAACATACAGCTTTATGTCATCATTCAGCCCATCCTCGAAACGTTTACATTACGGCTTCGAGGAAATGCATTCTCGTCTTGCACCGCTAAGCCTTACAAACTTTCGTTCATAGTCGAGAACCGACATGGAACCTTGTTTGAGTTCAAGAAATTCCTTCCGTTTTTGGTCAATGAATCTCTGACTGATATACTTCTTTCGAAACTCGGTTTGGAAGAACTCCCAAGTTACTTGCTCTCTAGGCACCACAGAAGTTAACGTATTCCATCAATAGTAGGCAGAATCACGTAGCAAGGAGATAGTACACTTTAGGCACTCATCGGGTGTGCAAGATGGTTCATCTAGTACCCGAATAGTGTTGTCCAACCAAAATTCCGCTTGCTCGGCATCATCGCTGTCCGTGGCTTTAAATTCAGTAGCCCCGTGTTTTCGGATTCTGTCAACTGGGGGCTTATTTGACCTTATTTGGTCGATTCTGGAGGTATGGTAGGTCTTGAGGTGGTATTTGTCGGGAATGGAGGTTGTGGAACAGTAGTATTAGTTCGAATGTATTGGTTGAACCAATCATTCATCACGCTATAGAAAGCTTGTCTAGCTTCATCATTCGGGTTACTAGCATTAGGTTGAGAGTTCGCGGCGCTGTCCCTTGTCTTGGGAGCAGCGCTACACTCTCAAGATCATCACTACCGCTTCGGTCGGGATCGGGATCCATTACTATAAATAAACACATTTGCAAATGTCAGAAATCACCACACTATCAAATAATCACAAAATGGCATGTATAGCTAGACCCACACGTATTACGGTAGTCCTAGAATCGACTAAACCGTAGCTCTGATACCAATAAAATTGTAACAACCCGCACTTTAGACCGTTTTGAGTCGGACACGAGGGGTTTGCAGACTTAAATCACTTGCTTTCACAGTCTATTTTAAAATTTTCCAGGCAGTTGGCTAACTGCGTCACTGTGACCTTAAAAATCATATCTTGAGTTCCAAAACTCGAAAATCAGTTTCGTAATTTTTCCATGAAACTAGACTCATATGTCCATCTACAGATTTTTTTCTAGAATTTTTGGTTGGGCCAATTAGTACAGTTTATTAGTTAAAATCTCCCCTGTTATAGGGTTCGACTACTCTGACCTTCCTGCAATGTGACTTGGATAAATCCTTGTACAGGGCTTCAATGCTTATGCCGTTTGTTTCTAATGAAACTAGACTCAAAAAGGAATCTATACATATATGGTATGACTTCTAATTGTCTCTTGTTAATTTATAATGAATTTCCAAAGTAAGATCAGGGGATCCAGAAACCGTTCTAGCCCTATCTCACGAAAACTTTAACATCTCATAATATACTGTTCATATGAATTTTTCGTTACTTTCCTATGAAAATAGATTCATCAAGGTTCGATAACATAATTTATTCACTATTTAATTCCATTCCTACTATTTTTAGTGATTTTCACATCCACATCACTGCTGCTGCCAGCATCTATTTTAAGGTAAACTTTACCTATTTCATGATCCTCCATGGATCAACTAGAGTTTGTCATACATATACCAAAAGTGATCATGAATAACCATTCCCATGGCTAACCGTTACCGACAATTCCATACCTCTCGACGGACAACATACAAAACGATTATAATGCTATGATCAAAGTATATTTAAGCCATTTTTGCATGGCTATCCAAATTTACACAAAACTGAAGGGTTCATGACCAACAACAAAAGGGTGGTCCTATACATTCCATTTCAAAGTTCAACCAAAAGTATACCAAAAGGAGCTTTGATAGTGTGGGCGACTTCGACTTCAAAATCCCGAGTCCGATAGCTGAAGAACCAAAATCTATAAAACAGAGAATCAAAGAAACGGAGTAAGCATTAAATGCTTAGTAAGTTTTGAGCAAAGAATTTAAGCACATCGGAAGTATAGCATTCATATAACTAAACGGATAATTCCATATATACATATTCTCAAATCATTCCTACTTCACATTCCAGCCCCTATATTCATACATAAGGGATCATCTTAGCCAAATACCGGAAGCTCATTACTCGACTGAGTGAATATTATTCGAAGGGAATCAACTATTCCAATGCACATATGAAACATACCTCATTGTTGGGATTTTACAAGCGTATTAACTGAAATTTTTACAGTAAGATCGCTCATTCCCGAATCACGTACCTTCGGAATTTAACCGGATATAGCTACTCGTTCAAATGCCTTCGGGACATAGCCCGGTTATAGTAACTCACACAAATGCCTTCGGGACATAGCCCGGATTTAGTGACTCGCACCAATGCCTTCGGGCTTAGCCCGGAATTAGTAACTCGCACAAATGCCTTCGGATCTTAGTCCGGATATAGTCACTTAGCACAAAGCCTTGGGACTTAGCCCAACATCATTCTAATAACCATGCACATTTATCAATAAATCATGACACATCCGTATTTCATTTTCATTACCAAAGCTCAAACACAAGACACTTATCACACTTGCAAATTTCGGCTCAATAGCCACATACAAAGAGCATGATTTTGATTTGCTTAAAACATGATCTAATCGAATCGTAATCTAAGTTCCATTACTCGAAAACTTACCTCGGATGTGGTCGAACGATTTCGGCGGCTATTCAATAACTTTTTCCTTCCCCTTATCCAACTGTGGTCCTCTAAGCTCTTGAGCTAATTCAAACAAATTTAACTTATTAAAGTCTCATTATGCTAGCTTATGGCGAATATGACAAGGAGTTTAATAGGTCATATGGCCACCCTTTAGCTCAAATACACAATGGTCATGCATTTTTAATCACATTAAGCAATTTAACACAATTCATTTGAACATCAAAAGAGAACCTCAAGGTACTTAGTCCATATATACATTAGTCATTAGAGTCACATATGTACGAAATCACGAATCGAATCCAACATATTAGCTAATATTCCCCTTAGCCAAATTTTCTAAGTCAAGATAAGGCCACCAATATGCTTACCTATGGCCGAACATACACATCAACTTATGTACTCATTCATGTGGCCGAACATACATGTCTATGTTGAGGTCAATTGCAACACTCAATACATTCTACAAGTATGGTCACTTGTATTGACTAAACACCATTTTGTTTCAAGTTCAAAACTTGGCCCATACACATATATACACTAGTAAAGCATCCTCTCCCTTTCCATCAATTCAACACATGCATTACTCATTAATATACAAAAATTATATTCGCCTTAGCACACAACTTGCTAGCCGATTCTTCTCCATCAAGCAACTACATTAGCCTTTCCCGGGTGATAATCAATGACAAGCTCATAATCTTTCAACAACTCAAGCCAACGCCTTTGTCGCAGATTCAAGTCTCTTTGAGTCATCAAATATTTGAGACTTTTGTGATCCAAAAATACATGGCACTTCTCACCAACTAAGTAATGTTGCCATATTTTCGTATGCGAATCGATGGCGGCTAATTCGAGATCATGGGTGGGATAATTTTTCTCATGTGGCTTTAATTGTCTCGACGCATAGGCAACAACTCGACCTTCTTGCATCAATCGCAACCTAACCCAAGTAGGGAGGCGTCACTATAGATGACAAACTCTTTGCACGATTCGGCCGCACTAAAATTGAGCTTCATCCAATAAGTTTTCGATTGATCAAAACTTTTCTGACATTTTTCCGTCCATTTGAACTTAACATCTTTTTGAAGTAGCTTCGTCATGGGTGTGGCTATCATCAAGAAACCTTTTACAAACCGTCGGTAGTAACCGGCAAGTCCCAAAAAGCTCTGAACCTCAGTAATATTTCTCGGAGGCTTCCAGTTAAGTATGGCTGAAATTTTGCTCGGGTCAACTCGAATACCCGATGCGGATACCACATGGCCCAAGAAGCTAACCTTTCTTAACCAGAACTCACACTTACTGAACTTAGCATATAACCGCTTATCCTGTAAAATTTGCAACACTAATCCTGGTGTTCAAAGATGATCGGTTTCATTTCTCGAATAGACCAAAATATCATCGATAAACACAACTACAAACCGATCCAAATACGGTCTAAAGATTCGATTCATCAAATCCATAAATACCGCAAGGGCATTAGAGAGCCCAAACGACATCACTAAGAATTCGTAGTGACCGTATCTCGCTTAAAGCGCTTTTGGGTATATCCGAATCTCGAATTAGCAACTAGCAATAACCCGATCTCAAATCTATCTTTGAAAACACCGAGGCTCCTTTAGTTGATCAAACAAATCATCAATACGCTGAACGGATATTTATTCTTTATTGTCACTTTACTCACCGACGATAGTCGATGCACAACCTCATGGTTCCGTCCTTCTTTTCACAAACAATCTTGGTGCACCCAAGGTGAGAAACTTGGTCGAGCGAAACCTCTATCATCAATTCTTGCAACCGAGCTTTCAACTCTTTTAACTCGGTTGGTGCCATACGATATGGAGCTATCGAAATCGGCGTAGTCCCGGCACAAGCTCAATACCAAACTCTACCTCCGAGCAGTGGTAAACCCAGAATTCCTCGGGAAAAACATCCGGGTATTCACAAACCACCGCCAGATTCGGGTTTCCTTTCTAACTCTTTGTCATCGAGTACATACGCAAGGTATGCTTCGCACCCCTTTCTTACATATTTCTGAGCCAACATTGATGATATTACCGCTGGCAACCCCTTTATGTCCGTAGACTCAACTCGGATTATCTCGTTATTTGCGCACCTCAAATCGATAGTCTTGCTTTTGCAATTCACAACCGCATCATGCACAGTCAACCAATCTAAACCGAGGATAACATCAAATTCATCAAACGGCAAAAGCATCAAGTCCGCCGGAAAACAGGAACCTCGAATTACTTGGGGACATTTCTTACACACTTTGTCGACAAGCGCGTAACGACCCAAGGGATTTGACACCCGAATTATGAACTCAGTAGACTCAATAGGTAAAGTCTTACTGGATGCTAAGGTTTCTCATATATAAGAATGGGTAGAACCAGGGTCAATCAAAGCAATCACATTAGTATCAAAGAGAGTAAAAGTACCGGTAATAACATCTGGCGAGGAAGCATCCTCGGCGTCAGTATAGCATAAGCCCTAGCAGGAGCATGAGCCTCAGATCTGGTCGTAGCATCTCTAGATCCTCTCTGACCACCACTAGCATTGCCCATATTTCTAGATGGTCTACCTCGAGCAGTGGTAGCACCCGGTTTCCCATTCTGATTTACATTCTGTTCAGACAACCTTGGGCAATCTTTAATAAAGTGGTCAATGACCAAGACTTGTAACAGAGGCGGTCATGGAATCTACAACTCCCAGAATTCCATTTGCCACAATATTGGCACTCCGTTCTGTCTCGACGATCATTTCCAACACTGGCGATCGAAGTGACTCGTGTGCTCACAGGGGGTCGATCGCGATCTCGTCTAGAAAAGCCCAAAGTTTCTCTAGACCGGCCTAAGCCATTTCTAAATTTCTTCAATGACTGTGGGAAGGGCTTCCCCGAAGACCTCTTACGAAACTCCTTTGCTCCCACCTCAGCCTTTCTTTTCTCCATACTGAGCTCCTCGGCTTTGCAAGCTCGCTCGACAGGTGCCACAAATTCTCGGATTTCCAAAATGCCAACATACAGCTTTATGTCATCATTCAGCCCATCCTCGAAACGTTTACACATTACGGCTTCTGAGGAAATGCATTCTCGTGCGCACCGGCTAAGCCTTACAAACTTTCGTTCATAGTCGGTAACCGACATGGAACCTTGTTTGAGTTCAAGAAATTCCTTCCGTTTTTGGTCAATGAATCTCTGACTGATATACTTCTTTCGAAACTCGGTTTGGAAGAACTCCCAAGTTACTTGCTCTCTAGGCACCACAGAAGTTAACGTATTCCACCAATAGTAGGCAGAATCACGTAGCAAGGAGATAGTACACTTTAGGCACTCATCGAGTGTGCAAGATAGTTCATCTAGTACCCGGATAGTGTTGTCCAACCAAAATTCCGCTTGCTCGGCATCATCGCTGTCCGTGGCTTTAAATTCAGTAGCCCCGTGTTTTCGGATTCAGTCAACTGGGGGCTTATTTGACCTTATTTGGTCGATTCTGGGAGGTATGGTAGGTCTTGAGGTGGTATTTGTCGGGAATGGAGGTTGTGGAACAGTAGATTAGTTCGAATGTATTGGTTGAACCAATCATTCATCACGCTATAGAAAGCTTGTCTAGCTTCATCATTCGGGTTACTAGCATTAGGTTGAGAGTTCGCCGTGTGTCCCTTGTGCGGGAGCAGCGCTACACTCTCAAGATCATCACTACCGCTTCGGTCGGGATCGGGATCCATTACTATAAATAAACACATTTGCAAATGTCAGAAATCACCACACTATCAAATAATCACAAAATGGCATGTATAGCTAGACCCACACGTATTACGGTAGTCCTAGAATCGACTAAACCGTAGCTCTGATACCAATAAAATTGTAACAACCCGTGCAGAGACCGCTTCTTGGAGTCGGACACGAGGGTTTGCGACTTAAATCACTTGCTTTCACAGTCTATTTTAAAATTTTCCAGGCAGTTGGCTAACTGCGTCACTGTGACCTTAAAAATCATATCTTGAGTTCCAAAACTCGAAAATCAGTTTCGTAATTTTTCCCTGAAACTAGACTCATATGTCCATCTACAGATTTTTTCTAGAATTTTGGTTGGGCCAATTAGTACAGTTTATTAGTTAAAATCTCCCTGTTATAGGGTTCGACTACTCTGACCTTCCTGCAATGCGACTTGGATAAATCCTTGTACAGGGCTTCAATGCTTATGCCGTTTGTTTCTAATGAAACTAGACTCAAAAGGAATCTATACATATATGGTATGACTTCTAATTGTCTCTTGTTAATTTATAATGAATTTCCAAAGTAAGATCAGGGATCCAGAAACCGTTCTGACCCTATCTCACGAAAACTTTAACATCTCATAATATACTGTTCATATGAATTTTTCGTTACTTTCCTATGAAAATAGATTCATCAAGGTTCGATAACATAATTTATTCACTATTTAATTCCATTCCTACTATTTTTAGTGATTTTCACATCCACATCACTGCTGCTGCCAGCATCTATTTTAAGGTAAACTTTACCTATTTCATGATCCTCCATGGATCAACTAGAGTTTGTCATACATATACCAAAAGTGATCATGAATAACCATTCCAATGGCTAACCGTTACCGACAATTCCATACCTCTCGACGGACAACATACAAAACGATTATAATGCTATGATCAAAGTATATTTAAGCCATTTTGCATGGCTATCCAAATTTACACAAAGCTCAAGGGTTCATGACCAACAACAAAAGGGTGGTCCTATACATTCCATTTCAAAGTTCAACCAAAAGTATACCAAAAGGAGCTTTGATAGTGTGGGCGACTTCGACTTCAAAATCCCGAGTCCGATAGCTGAAGAACCAAAATCTATAAAACAGAGAATCAAAGAAACGGAGTAAGCATTAAATGCTTAGTAAGTTTTGAGCAAAGAATTTAAGCACATCGGAAGTATAGCATTCATATAACTAAACGGATAATTCCATATATACATATTCTCAAATCATTCCTACTTCACATTCCAGCCCCTATATTCATACATAAGGGATCATCTTAGCCAAATACCGAAGCTCATTACTCATTGAGTGAATAATATTCAAGGAATCAACTATTCCAATGCACATATGAAACATACCTCATTGTTGGGATTTTACAAGCGTATTAACTGAAATTTTTACAAGAAGATCGCTCATTCCCGAATCACGTACCTTCGAATTTAACCGGATATAGCTACTGTTCAAATGCCTTCGGACATAGCCCGTTATAGTAACTCACACAAATGCCTTGGGACATAGCGGATTTAGTGACTCGCACCAATGCCTTGAGCTTAGCCCTAATTAGTAACTCGCACAAATGCCTTCGGATCTTAGTCCGGATATAGTCACTTAGCACAAAGCCTTCGGGACTTAGCCCGAACATCATTCTAATAACCATGCACATTTATCAATAAATCATGACACATCCGTATTTCATTTTCATTACCAAAGCTCAAACACAAGACACTTATCACACTTGCAAATTTCGGCTCAATAGCCACATACAAAGAGCACGATTTTGATTTGCTTAAAACATGATCTAATCGAATCGTAATCTAAGTTCCATTACTCGAAAACTTACCTCGGATGTGGTCGAACGATTTGGTGACTATTCAATAACTTTTTCCTTCCCTTATCCAACTGTGGTCCTCTAAGCTCTTGAGCTAATTCAAACAAATTTAACTTATTAAAGTCTCATTATGCTAGCTTATGGCGAATATGACAAGGAGTTTAATAGGTCATATGGCCACCCTTTAGCTCAAATACACAATGGTCATGCATTTTTAATCACATTAAGCAATTTAACACAATTCATTTGAACATCAAAAGAGAACCTCAAGGTACTTAGTCCATATATACATTAGTCATTAGAGTCACATATGTACGAAATCACGAATCGAATCCAACATATTAGCTAATATTCCCCTTAGCCAAATTTTCTAAGTCAAGATAAGGCCACCAATATGCTTACCTATGGCCGAACATACACATCAACTTATGTACTCATTCATGTGGCCGAGCATACATGTCTATGTTGAGGTCAATTGCAACACTCAATACATTCTACAAGTATGGTCACTTGTATTGACTAAACACCATTTTGTTTCAAGTTCAAAACTTGGCCCATACACATATATACACTAGTAAAGCATCCTCTCCCTTTCCATCAATTCAACACATGCATTACTCATTAATATACAAAATTATATTCGCCTTAGCACACAACTTGCTAGCCGATTCTTCTCCATCAAGCAACTACATTAGCCTTTCCCGGGTGATAATCAATGACAAGCTCATAATCTTTCAACAACTCAAGCCAACGCCTTTGTCGCAGATTCAAGTCTCTTTGAGTCATCAAATATATGAGACTTTTGTGATCCAAAAATACATGGCACTTCTCACCAACTAAGTAATGTTGCCATATTTTCAGGGCGAATACGATGGCAGCTAATTCGAGATCATGGGTCGGATAATTTTTTCTCATGTGGCTTTAATTGTCTCGACGCATAGGCAACAACTCGACCTTCTTGCATCAATACGCAACCTAACCCAAGTAGGGAGGCGTCACTATAGATGACAAACTCTTTGCCTGATTCGGCCGCACTAAAATTGAGCTTCAAATCCAATAAGTTTTCGATTGATCAAAACTTTTCGACATTTTTCCGTCCATTTGAACTTAACATCTTTTGAAGTAGCTTCGTCATGGGTGTGGCTATCATCAAGAAACCTTTACAAACCGTCGGTAGTAACCGCAAGTCCCAAAAAGCTCGAACCTCAGTAATATTTCTCGGAGGCTTCCAGTTAAGTATGGCTGAAATTTTGCTCGGGTCAACTCGAATACCCGATGCGGATACCACATGGCCCAAGAAGCTAACCTTTCTTAACCAGAACTCACACTTACTGAACTTAGCATATAACTGCTTATCCTGTAAAATTTGCAACACTAATCCCAGGTGTTCAGCATGATCGGTTTCATTTCTCGAATAGACCAAAATATCATCGATAAACACAACTACAAACCGATCCAAATACGGTCTAAAGATTCGATTCATCAAATCCATAAATACCGCAAGGGCATTAGAGAGCCCAAACGACATCACTAAGAATTCGTAGTGACCGTATCTCGTTCTGAAAGCAGTTTTGGGTATATCCGAATCTCGAATTCGCAACTAGCAATAACCCGATCTCAAATCTATCTTTGAAAACACTGAGGCTCCCTTTAGTTGATCAAACAAATCATCAATACGCGGTAACGGATATTTATTCTTTATTGTCACTTTACTCAGCTGACGATAGTCGATGCACAACCTCATGGTTCCGTCCTTCTTTTCACAAACAATACTTGGTGCACCCAAGGTGAGAAACTTGGTCGAGCGAAACCTCTATCATCAATTCTTGCAATCGAGCTTTCAACTCTTTTAACTCGGTTGGTGCCATACGATATGGAGCTATCGAAATCGGCGTAGTCCCAGGCACAAGCTCAATACCAAACTCTACCTCCCGAACAGGTGGTAAACCCGGTAATTCCTCGGGAAAAACATCCGGGTATTCACAAACCACCGGCACAGATTCGGGTTTCCTTTCTAACTCTTTGTCATCGAGTACATACGCAAGGTATGCTTCGCACCCCTTTCTTACATATTTCTGAGCCAACATTGATGATATTACCGCTGGCAACCCCTTTATGTCCGTAGACTCAACTCGGATTATCTCGTTATTTGCGCACCTCAAATCGATAGTCTTGCTTTTGCAATTCACAACCGCATCATGCACAAATCAACCAATCTAAACCGAGGATAACATCAAATTCATCAAACGGCAAAAGCATCAAGTCCGCGGAAAACAGAACCTCGAATTACTTGGGGACATTTCTTACACACTTTGTCGACAAGCGTAACGACCCAAGGATTTGACACCGAATTATGAACTCGAGAGACTCAATAGGTAAAGTCTTCTTTGGATGCTAAGGTTTCTCATATATAAGAATGGGTAGAACCGGGGTCAATCAAAGCAATCACATTAGTATCAAAGAGAGTAAAAGTACCGGTAATAACATCCGGCGAGGAAGCATCCTCGCGTGCAGATAGCATAAGCCCTAGCAGAGCATGAGCCTCAGATCTGGTCGTAGCATCTCTAGATCCTCTCGACCACCACTAGCATTGCCCATATTTCTAGATGGTCTACCTCGGCGATGGTAGCACCGGTTTCCCATTCGATTTACATTCTGCTCGCACAACCTTGGGCAATCTTTAATAAAGTGGTCAATCGACCAAGACTTGTAACAGAGGCGGTCATGGAATCTACAACTCGAAATTCCATTTGCCACAATATTGGCACTCCGCTCGTCTCGACGATCATTTCCAACACTCGGCGATCAAGTGACTCGTGTGCTCACAGGGGGTCGATCGCGATCTCGTCTAGAAAAGCCCAAAGTTTCTCTAGACCGCCTAAGCCATTTCTAAATTTCTTCAATGACGTGGGAAGGGCTTCCCAAGACCTCTTCTGAAACTCCTTTGCTCCCACCTCACCTTTCTTTTCTCCATCTTGAGCTCCTCGGCTTTGCAAGCTCGCTCGACAAAAGCCACAAATTCTCGGTTTCCAAAATGCCAACATACTGACTTTATGTCATCATTCAGCCCATCCTCAAACGTTTACACATTACGGCTTCTGAGGAAATGCATTCTCGTGCGCACCGGCTAAGCCTTACAAACTTTCGTTCATAGTCGGTAACCGACATGGAACCTTGTTTGAGTTCAAGAAATTCCTTCCGTTTTTGGTCAATGAATCTCTGACTGATATACTTCTTTCGAAACTCGGTTTGGAAGAACTCCCAAGTTACTTGCTCTCTAGGCACCACAGAAGTTAACGTATTCCATCAATAGTAGGCAGAATCACGTAGCAAGGAGATAGTACACTTTAGGCACTCATCGGGTGTGCAAGATAGTTCATCTAGTACCCGGATAGTGTTGTCCAACCAAAATTCCGCTTGCTCGGCATCATCGCTGTCCGTGGCTTTAAATTCAGTAGCCCCGTGTTTTCGGATTCTGTCAACTGGGGGCTTATTTGACCTTATTTGGTCAGTTACCGGAGGTATGGTAGGTGCGGGGGTGGTATTTGTCGGGAATGGAGGTTGTGGAACAGCCGTATTAGTTCGAATGTATTGGTTGAACCAATCATTCATCACGCTATAGAAAGCTTGTCTAGCTTCATCATTCGGGTTACTAGCATTAGGTTGAGAGTTCGCCGGCGCTGTCCCTTGTGCGGGAGCAGGCGCTACACTCTCAAGATCATCAGCTACCGCTCGGTCGGGATCGGGATCCATTACTATAAATAAACACATTTGCAAATGTCAGAAATCACCACACTATCAAATAATCACAAAATGGCATGTATAGCTAGACCCACACGTATTACGGTAGTCCTAGAATCGACTAAACCGTAGCTCTGATACCAATAAAATTGTAACAACCCGTACCCGAGACCGTTGCCGGAGTCGGACACGAGGGGTTTGCAGACTTAAATCACTTGCTTTCACAGTCTATTTTAAAATTTTCCAGGCAGTTGGCTAACTGCGTCACTGTGACCTTAAAAATCATATCTTGAGTTCCAAAACTCGAAAATCAGTTTCGTAATTTTTCCCTGAAACTAGACTCATATGTCCATCTACAGATTTTTTTCTAGAATTTTTGGTTGGGCCAATTAGTACAGTTTATTAGTTAAAATCTCCCCTGTTATAGGGTTCGACTACTCTGACCTTCCTGCAATGCGACTTGGATAAATCCTTGTACAGGGCTTCAATGCTTATGCCGTTTGTTTCTAATGAAACTAGACTCAAAAAGGAATCTATACATATATGGTATGACTTCTAATTGTCTCTTGTTAATTTATAATGAATTTCCAAAGTAAGATCAGGGGATCCAGAAACCGTTCTGGCCCTATCTCACGAAAACTTTAACATCTCATAATATACTGTTCATATGAATTTTTCGTTACTTTCCTATGAAAATAGATTCATCAAGGTTCGATAACATAATTTATTCACTATTTAATTCCATTCCTACTATTTTTAGTGATTTTTCACATCCACATCACTGCTGCTGCCAGCATCTATTTTTAAGGTAAACTTTACCTATTTCATGATCCTCCATGGATCAACTAGAGTTTGTCATACATATACCAAAAGTGATCATGAATAACCATTCCCATGGCTAACCGTTACCGACAATTCCATACCTCTCGACGGACAACATACAAAACGATTATAATGCTATGATCAAAGTATATTTAAGCCATTTTTGCATGGCTATCCAAATTTACACAAAGCTGAAGGGTTCATGACCAACAACAAAAGGGTGGTCCTATACATTCCATTTCAAAGTTCAACCAAAAGTATACCAAAAGGAGCTTTGATAGTGTGGGCGACTTCGACTTCAAAATCCAGTCCGATAGCTGAAGAACCAAAATCTATAAAACAGAATCAAAGAAACGGAGTAAGCATTAAATGCTTAGTAAGTTTTGAGCAAAGAATTTAAGCACATCGAAGTATAGCATTCATATAACTAAGCGGATAATTCCATATATACATATTCTCAAATCATTCCTACTTCACATTCCAGCCCTATATTCATACATAAGGGATCATCTTAGCCAAATACCGGAAGCTCATTACTCGACTGAGTGAATATTATTCGAAGGGAATCAACTATTCCAATGCACATATGAAACATACCTCATTGTTGGGATTTTACAAGCGTATTAACTGAAATTTTTACAGTAAGATCGCTCATTCCCGAATCACGTACCTTCGGAATTTAACCGGATATAGCTACTCGTTCAAATGCCTTCGGGACATAGCCCGGTTATAGTAACTCACACAAATGCCTTCGGGACATAGCCCGGATTTAGTGACTCGCACCAATGCCTTCGGGCTTAGCCCGGAATTAGTAACTCGCACAAATGCCTTCGGATCTTAGTCCGGATATAGTCACTTAGCACAAAGCCTTCGGGACTTAGCCCGAACATCATTCTAATAACCATGCACATTTATCAATAAATCATGACACATCCGTATTTCATTTTCATTACCAAAGCTCAAACACAAGACACTTATCACACTTGCAAATTTCGGCTCAATAGCCACATACAAAGAGCATGATTTTGATTTGCTTAAAACATGATCTAATCGAATCGTAATCTAAGTTCCATTACTCGAAAACTTACCTCGGATGTGGTCGAACGATTTCGGCGGCTATTCAATAACTTTTTCCTTCCCCTTATCCAACTGTGGTCCTCTAAGCTCTTGAGCTAATTCAAACAAATTTAACTTATTAAAGTCTCATTATGCTAGCTTATGGCCGAATATGACAAGGAGTTTAATAGGTCATATGGCCACCCTTTAGCTCAAATACACAATGGTCATGCGCATTTTTAATCACATTAAGCAATTTAACACAATTCATTTGAACATCAAAAGAGAACCTCAAGGTACTTAGTCCATATATACATTAGTCATTAGAGTCACATATGTACGAAATCACGAATCGAATCCAACATATTAGCTAATATTCCCCTTAGCCAAATTTTCTAAGTCAAGATAAGGCCACCAATATGCTTACCTATGGCCGAACATACACATCAACTTATGTACTCATTCATGTGGCCGAGCATACATGTCTATGTTGAGGTCAATTGCAACACTCAATACATTCTACAAGTATGGTCACTTGTATTGACTAAACACCATTTTGTTTCAAGTTCAAAACTTGGCCCATACACATATATACACTAGTAAAGCATCCTCTCCCTTTCCATCAATTCAACACATGCATTACTCATTAATATACAAAAATTATATTCGGCCTTAGCACACAACTTGCTAGCCGATTCTTCTCCATCAAGCAACTACATTAGCCTTTCCCGGGTGATAATCAATGACAAGCTCATAATCTTTCAACAACTCAAGCCAACGCCTTTGTCGCAGATTCAAGTCTCTTTGAGTCATCAAATATATGAGACTTTTGTGATCCAAAAATACATGGCACTTCTCACCAACTAAGTAATGTTGCCATATTTTCAGGGCGAATACGATGGCAGCTAATTCGAGATCATGGGTCGGATAATTTTTTCTCATGTGGCTTTAATTGTCTCGACGCGCAGGCAACAACTCGACCTTCTTGCATCAATACGCAACCTAACCCAAGTAGGGAGGCGTCACTATAGATGACAAACTCTTTGCACGATTCGGGTGCACTAAAATTGAGCTTCAGTCCAATAAGTTTTCGATTGATCAAAACTTTTCGACATTTTTCCGTCCATTTGAACTTAACATCTTTTGAAGTAGCTTCACATGGGTGTGGCTATCATCAAGAAACCTTTTACAAACCGTCGGTAGTAACCGCAAGTCCCAAAAAGCTCGAACCTCGGTAATATTTCTGGAGGCTTCCGGTTAAGTATGGCTGAAATTTTGCTCGGGTCAACTCGAATACCGATCACGGATACCACATGGCCCAAGAAGCTAACCTTTCTTAACCGAACTCACACTTCTTGAACTTAGCATATAACCGCTTATCTGTAAAATTTGCAACACTAATCCCAGGTGTTCAGCATGATCGGTTTCATTTCTCGAATAGACCAAAATATCATCGATAAACACAACTACAAACCGATCCAAATACGGTCTAAAGATTCGATTCATCAAATCCATAAATACCGCAAGGGCATTAGAGAGCCCAAACGACATCACTAAGAATTCGTAGTGACCGTATCTCGTTCGGAAAGCAGTTTTGGGTATATCCGAATCTCGAATTCGCAACTAGCAATAACCCGATCTCAAATCTATCTTTGAAAACACTGAGGCTCCCTTTAGTTGATCAAACAAATCATCAATACGCGGTAACGGATATTTATTCTTTATTGTCACTTTACTCGGTGACGATAGTCGATGCACAACCTCATGGTTCCGTCCTTCTTTTCACAAACAATCTTGGTGCACCCAAAGGTGAGAAACTTGGTCGAGCGAAACCTCTATCTGTCAATTCTTGCAACTGAGCTTTCAACTCTTTTAACTCGGTTGGTGCCATACGATATGGAGCTATCGAAATCGGCGTAGTCCCAGGCACAAGCTCAATACCAAACTCTACCTCCCGAACAGGTGGTAAACCCGGTAATTCCTCGGGAAAAACATCCGGGTATTCACAAACCACCGGCACAGATTCGGGTTTCCTTTCTAACTCTTTGTCATCGAGTACATACGCAAGGTATGCTTCGCACCCCTTTCTTACATATTTCTGAGCCAACATTGATGATATTACCGCTGGCAACCCCTTTATGTCCGTAGACTCAACTCGGATTATCTCGTTATTTGCGCACCTCAAATCGATAGTCTTGCTTTTGCAATTCACAACCGCATCATGCACAGTCAACCAATCTAAACCGAGGATAACATCAAATTCATCAAACGGCAAAAGCATCAAGTCCGCCGGAAAACAGGAACCTCGAATTACTTGGGGACATTTCTTACACACTTTGTCGACAAGCGCGTAACGACCCAAGGGATTTGACACCGAATTATGAACTCGATGACTCAATAGGTAAAGTCTTCTTTGGATGCTAAGGTTTCTCATATATAAGAATGGGTAGAACCGGGGTCAATCAAAGCAATCACATTAGTATCAAAGAGAGTAAAAGTACCGGTAATAACATCTGGCGAGGAAGCATCCTCGCGTCTTGGCGTATAGCATAAGCCCTAGCAGGAGCATGAGCCTCGGATCTGGTCGTAGCATCTCTAGATCCTCTCGACCACCACTAGCATTGCCCATATTTCTAGATGGTCTACCTCGGCGGGTAGCACCGGTTTCCCATTCGATTTACATTCTGCTCGCACAACCTTGGGCAATCTTTAATAAAGTGGTCAACTGACCAAGACTTATAAGAGCGGTCATGGAATCTACAACTCGAAATTCCATTTGCCACAATATCGGCACTCGTTCGTCTCGACGATCATTTCCAACACCGGCGATCGAAGTGACTCGTGTGCTCACGAGGGGTCGATCGCGATCTCGTCTAGAAAAGCCCAAAGTTTCTCTAGACCGGCCTAAGCCATTTCTAAATTTCTTCAATGATCGTGGGAAGGGCTTCCCAAGACCTCTTCTGAAACTCCTTTGCTCCCACCTCACCTTTCTTTTCTCCATCTTGAGCTCCTCGGCTTTGCAAGCTCGCTCGACAGTGCCACAAATTCTCGGTTTCCAAAATGCCAACATACTGACTTTATGTCATCATTCAGCCCATCCTCGAACGTTTACACATTACGGCTTCTGAGGAAATGCATTCTCGAGCCGGCTAAGCCTTACAAACTTTCGTTCATAGTCGGTAACCGACATGGAACCTTGTTTGAGTTCAAGAAATTCCTTCCGTTTTTGGTCAATGAATCTCTGACTGATATACTTCTTTCGAAACTCGGTTTGGAAGAACTCCCAAGTTACTTGCTCTCTAGGCACCACAGAAGTTAACGTATTCCACCAATAGTAGGCAGAATCACGTAGCAAGGAGATAGTACACTTTAGGCACTCATCGAGTGTGCAAGATAGTTCATCTAGTACCGGATAGTGTTGTCCAACCAAAATTCCGCTTGCTCGGCATCATCATTGTCCGTGGCTTTAAATTGATAGCCCGTGTTTTGGATTCATCAATCGGGGCTTATTTGACCTTATTTGGTCGATTCTGGGAGGTATGGTAGGTCTTGAGGTGGTATTTGTCGGGAATGGAGGTTGTGGAACAGTAGTATTAGTTCGAATGTATTGGTTGAACCAATCATTCATCACGCTATATAAAGCTTGTCTAGCTTCATCATTCGGGTTACTAGCATTAGGTTGAGAGTTCGCCGCGCTGTCCCTTGTGCGGAGCAGCGCTACACTCTCAAGATCATCGACTACCGCTTCGGTCGGGATCGGGATCCATTACTATAAATAAACACATTTGCAAATGTCAGAAATCACCACACTATCAAATAATCACAAAATGGCATGTATAGCTAGACCCACACGTATTACGGTAGTCCTAGAATCGACTAAACCGTAGCTCTGATACCAATAAAATTGTAACAACCCGTACCCGAGACCGTTGCCGGAGTCGGACACGAGGGGTTTGCAGACTTAAATCACTTGCTTTCACAGTCTATTTTAAAATTTTCCAGGCAGTTGGCTAACTGCGTCACTGTGACCTTAAAAATCATATCTTGAGTTCCAAAACTCGAAAATCAGTTTCGTAATTTTTCCCTGAAACTAGACTCATATGTCCATCTACAGATTTTTTTCTAGAATTTTTGGTTGGGCCAATTAGTACAGTTTATTAGTTAAAATCTCCCCTGTTATAGGGTTCGACTACTCTGACCTTCCTGCAATGCGACTTGGATAAATCCTTGTACAGGGCTTCAATGCTTATGCCGTTTGTTTCTAATGAAACTAGACTCAAAAAGGAATCTATACATATATGGTATGACTTCTAATTGTCTCTTGTTAATTTATAATGAATTTCCAAAGTAAGATCAGGGATCCAGAAACCGTTCTGGCCCTATCTCACGAAAACTTTAACATCTCATAATATACTGTTCATATGAATTTTTCGTTACTTTCCTATGAAAATAGATTCATCAAGGTTCGATAACATAATTTATTCACTATTTAATTCCATTCCTACTATTTTTAGTGATTTTTCACATCCACATCACTGCTGCTGCCAGCATCTATTTTTAAGGTAAACTTTACCTATTTCATGATCCTCCATGGATCAACTAGAGTTTGTCATACATATACCAAAAGTGATCATGAATAACCATTCCCATGGCTAACCGTTACCGACAATTCCATACCTCTCGACGGACAACATACAAAACGATTATAATGCTATGATCAAAGTATATTTAAGCCATTTTTGCATGGCTATCCAAATTTACACAAAACTGAAGGGTTCATGACCAACAACAAAAGGGTGGTCCTATACATTCCATTTCAAAGTTCAACCAAAAGTATACCAAAAGGAGCTTTGATAGTGTGGGCGACTTCGACTTCAAAATCCCGAGTCCGATAGCTGAAGAACCAAAATCTATAAAACAGAGAATCAAAGAAACGGAGTAAGCATTAAATGCTTAGTAAGTTTTGAGCAAAGAATTTAAGCACATCGGAAGTATAGCATTCATATAACTAAACGGATAATTCCATATATACATATTCTCAAATCATTCCTACTTCACATTCCAGCCCCTATATTCATACATAAGGGATCATCTTAGCCAAATACGGAAGCTCATTACTCGATCGAGTGAATATTATTCAAGGAATCAACTATTCCAATGCACATATGAAACATACCTCATTGTTGGGATTTTACAAGCGTATTAACTGAAATTTTTACAGTAAGATCGCTCATTCCCGAATCACGTACCTTCGGAATTTAACCGGATATAGCTACTCGTTCAAATGCCTTCGGGACATAGCCCGGTTATAGTAACTCACACAAATGCCTTCGGGACATAGCCCGGATTTAGTGACTCGCACCAATGCCTTCGGGCTTAGCCCGGAATTAGTAACTCGCACAAATGCCTTCGGATCTTAGTCCGGATATAGTCACTTAGCACAAAGCCTTCGGGACTTAGCCCGAACATCATTCTAATAACCATGCACATTTATCAATAAATCATGACACATCCGTATTTCATTTTCATTACCAAAGCTCAAACACAAGACACTTATCACACTTGCAAATTTCGGCTCAATAGCCACATACAAAGAGCATGATTTTGATTTGCTTAAAACATGATCTAATCGAATCGTAATCTAAGTTCCATTACTCAAAACTTACCTCGGATGTGGTCGAACGATTTCAAGGCTATTCAATAACTTTTTCCTTCCCTTATCCAACTGTGGTCCTCTAAGCTCTTGAGCTAATTCAAACAAATTTAACTTATTAAAGTCTCATTATGCTAGCTTATGGCGAATATGACAAGGAGTTTAATAGGTCATATGGCCACCCTTTAGCTCAAATACACAATGGTCATGCATTTTTAATCACATTAAGCAATTTAACACAATTCATTTGAACATCAAAAGAGAACCTCAAGGTACTTAGTCCATATATACATTAGTCATTAGAGTCACATATGTACGAAATCACGAATCGAATCCAACATATTAGCTAATATTCCCCTTAGCCAAATTTTCTAAGTCAAGATAAGGCCACCAATATGCTTACCTATGGCGAACATACACATCAACTTATGTACTCATTCATGTGGCCGAACATACATGTCTATGTTGAGGTCAATTGCAACACTCAATACATTCTACAAGTATGGTCACTTGTATTGACTAAACACCATTTTGTTTCAAGTTCAAAACTTGGCCCATACACATATATACACTAGTAAAGCATCCTCTCCCTTTCCATCAATTCAACACATGCATTACTCATTAATATACAAAAATTATATTCGCCTTAGCACACAACTTGCTAGCCGATTCTTCTCCATCAAGCAACTACATTAGCCTTTCCCGGTGATAATCAATGACAAGCTCATAATCTTTCAACAACTCAAGCCAACGCCTTTGTCGCAGATTCAAGTCTCTTTGAGTCATCAAATATTTGAGACTTTTGTGATCCAAAATACATGGCACTTCTCACCAACTAAGTAATGTTGCCATATTTTCGTATGAATACGATGGCGACTAATTCGAGATCATGGGTGGGATAATTTTTTCTCATGTGGCTTTAATTGTCTCGACGCATAGGCAACAACTCGACCTTCTTGCATCAATACGCAACCTAACCCAAGTAGGGAGGCGCCACTATAGATGACAAACTCTTTGCACGATTCGGGCCGCACTAAAATTGAGCTTCATCCAATAAGTTTTCGCTGATCAAAACTTTTCGACATTTTTCCGTCCATTTGAACTTAACATCTTTTGAAGTAGCTTCGTCATGGGTGTGGCTATCATCAAGAAACCTTTTACAAACCGTCGGTAGTAACCGCAAGTCCCAAAAAGCTCAACCTCAATAATATTTCTGAGGCTTCCAGCTAAGTATGGCTGAAATTTTGCTCGGTCAACTCGAATACCGATGCGGATACCACATGGCCCAAGAAGCTAACCTTTCTTAACCGAACTCACACTTCTTCGAACTTAGCATATAACGCTTATCCTGTAAAATTTGCAACACTAATCCCGGTGTTCAAGATGATCGGTTTCATTTCTCGAATAGACCAAAATATCATCGATAAACACAACTACAAACCGATCCAAATACGGTCTAAAGATTCGATTCATCAAATCCATAAATACCGCAAGGGCATTAGAGAGCCCAAACGACATCACTAAGAATTCAGTAGTGACCGTATCTCGCTCGAAAGCGCTTTTGGGTATATCCGAATCTCGAATTAGAACTAGCAATAACCCGATCTCAAATCTATCTTTGAAAACACCGAGGCTCCCTTTAGTTGATCAAACAAATCATCAATACGCTGATAACGGATATTTATTCTTTATTGTCACTTTATTCACCGACGATAGTCGATGCACAACCTCATGGTTCCGTCCTTCTTTTCACAAACAATCTTGGTGCACCCAAGGTGAGAAACTTGGTCGAGCGAAACCTCTATCATCAATTCTTGCAACCGAGCTTTCAACTCTTTTAACTCGGTTGGTGCCATACGATATGGAGCTATCGAAATCGGCGTAGTCCTGGCACAAGCTCAATACCAAACTCTACCTCCCGAACAGTGGTAAACCCAGTAATTCCTCGGGAAAAACATCCGGGTATTCACAAACCACCGCACAGATTCGGTTTCCTTTCTAACTCTTTGTCATCGAGTACATACGCAAGGTATGCTTCGCACCCTTTCTTACATATTTACGAGCCAACATTGATGATATTACGGCAGCAACCCCTTTATGTCCGTAGACTCAACTCGGATTATCTCGTTATTTGCGCACCTCAAATCGATAGTCTTGCTTTTGCAATTCACAACCGCATCATGCACAACAACCAATCTAAACCGAGGATAACATCAAATTCATCAAACGGCAAAAGCATCAAGTCCGCGGAAAACAGAACCTCGAATTACTTGGGGACATTTCTTACACACTTTGTCGACAAGCGTAACGACCCAAGGGATTTGACACCGAATTATGAACTCGAGAGACTCAATAGGTAAAGTCTTCTTGGATGCTAAGGTTTCTCATATATAAGAATGGGTAGAACCAGGTCAATCAAAGCAATCACATTAGTATCAAAGAGAGTAAAAGTACGGTAATAACATCCGGCGAGGAAGCATCCTCGCGTCATGCCAGATAGCATAAGCCCTAGCAGAGCATGAGCCTCAGATCTGGTCGTAGCATCTCTAGATCCTCTCTGACCACCACTAGCATTGCCCATATTTCTAGATGGTCTACCTCGAGCAGTGGTAGCACCCGGTTTCCCATTCTGATTTACATTCTGTTCAGACAACCTTGGGCAATCTTTAATAAAGTGGTCAACTGACCCGCACTTGTAACAGGAGCGGTCATGGAATCTACAACTCCCAGAATTCCATTTGCCACAATATTGGCACTCCGTTCTGTCTCGACGATCATTTCCAACACTGGCGATCGAAGTGACTCGTGTGCTCACAGGGGGTCGATCGCGATCTCGTCTAGAAAAGCCCAAAGTTTCTCTAGACCGGCCTAAGCCATTTCTAAATTTCTTCAATGACTGTGGGAAGGGCTTCCCCGAAGACCTCTTACGAAACTCCTTTGCTCCCACCTCAGCCTTTCTTTTCTCCATACTGAGCTCCTCGGCTTTGCAAGCTCGCTCGACAGGTGCCACAAATTCTCGGATTTCCAAAATGCCAACATACGACTTTATGTCATCATTCAGCCCATCCTCAAACGTTTACACATTACGACTTCGAGGAAATGCATTCTCGTCTTGCACCGCTAAGCCTTACAAACTTTCGTTCATAGTCGAACCGACATGGAACCTTGTTTGAGTTCAAGAAATTCCTTCCGCTTTTGGTCAATGAATCTCGATGATATACTTCTTTCAAACTTCGGTTTGGAAGAACTCCCAAGTTACTTGCTCTCTAGGCACCACGGTTAACGTATTCCACCAATAGTAGGCGTAATCACGTAGCAAGGAGATAGTACACTTTAGGCACTCATCGGTGTGCAAGATAGTTCATCTAGTACCGGATAGTGTTTTCCAACCAAAATTCCGCTTGCTCGGCATCATCATTTGTCCGTGGCTTTAAATTCATAGCCCGTGTTTTCGATTCATCAACTGGGGCTTATTTGACCTTATTTGGTCGATTCTGGAGGTATGGTAGGTCTTGGGTGGTATTTGTCGGGAATGGAGGTTGTGGAACAGTAGTATTAGTTCGAATGTATTGGTTGAACCAATCATTCATCACGCTATAGAAAGCTTGTCTAGCTTCATCATTCGGGTTACTAGCATTAGGTTGAGAGTTCGCGGCCATGTCCCTTGTGCGGAGCAGCGCTACACTCTCAAGATCATCACTACCGCTTCGGTCGGGATCGGGATCCATTACTATAAATAAACACATTTGCAAATGTCGAAATCACCACACTATCAAATAATCACAAAATGGCATGTATAGCTAGACCCACACGTATTACGGTAGTCCTAGAATCGACTAAACCGTAGCTCGATACCAATAAAATTGTAACAACCCGTGCAGAGACCGTTGTTTGAGTCGGACACGAGGGTTTGCAGACTTAAATCACTTGCTTTCACGATCTATTTTAAAATTTTCCAGGCAGTTGGCTAACTGCGTCACTGTGACCTTAAAATCATATCTTGAGTTCCAAAACTCGAAAATCAGTTTCGTAATTTTCCCTGAAACTAGACTCATATGTCCATCTACAGATTTTTTCTAGAATTTTTGTTGGGCCAATTAGTACAGTTTATTAGTTAAAATCTCCCTGTTATAGGGTTCGACTACTCTGACCTTCCTGCAATACGACTTGGATAAATCCTTGTACAGGGCTTCAATGCTTATGCCGTTTGTTTCTAATGAAACTAGACTCAAAAGGAATCTATACATATATGGTATGACTTCTAATTGTCTCTTGTTAATTTATAATGAATTTCCAAAGTAAGATCAGGGATCCAGAAACCGTTCTGGCCCTATCTCACGAAAACTTTAACATCTCATAATATACTGTTCATATGAATTTTTCGTTACTTTCCTATGAAAATAGATTCATCAAGGTTCGATAACATAATTTATTCACTATTTAATTCCATTCCTACTATTTTTAGTGATTTTCACATCCACATCACTGCTGCTGCCAGCATCTATTTTAAGGTAAACTTTACCTATTTCATGATCCTCCATGGATCAACTAGAGTTTGTCATACATATACCAAAAGTGATCATGAATAACCATTCCATGGCTAACCGTTACCGACAATTCCATACCTCTCGACGGACAACATACAAAACGATTATAATGCTATGATCAAAGTATATTTAAGCCATTTTGCATGGCTATCCAAATTTACACAAAGCTCAAGGGTTCATGACCAACAACAAAAGGGTGGTCCTATACATTCCATTTCAAAGTTCAACCAAAAGTATACCAAAAGGAGCTTTGATAGTGTGGGCGACTTCGACTTCAAAATCCCGAGTCCGATAGCTAAAGAACCAAAATCTATAAAACAGAGAATCAAAGAAACGGAGTAAGCATTAAATGCTTAGTAAGTTTTGAGCAAAGAATTTAAGCACATCGGAAGTATAGCATTCATATAACTAAACGGATAATTCCATATATACATATTCTCAAATCATTCCTACTTCACATTCCAGCCCCTATATTCATACATAAGGGATCATCTTAGCCAAATACCGGAAGCTCATTACTCGACTGAGTGAATATTATTCAAGGAATCAACTATTCCAATGCACATATGAAACATACCTCATTGTTGGGATTTTACAAGCGTATTAACTGAAATTTTTACAAGAAGATCGCTCATTCCCGAATCACGTACCTTGAATTTAACGGATATAGCTACTCGTTCAAATGCCTTGGGACATAGCCCGTTATAGTAACTCACACAAATGCCTTGGGACATAGCTTGGATTTAGTGACTCGCACCAATGCCTTGAGCTTAGCCCTAATTAGTAACTTCGCACAAATGCCTTGGATCTTAGTCCGGATATAGTCACTTAGCACAAAGCCTTGGGACTTAGCCCGAACATCATTCTAATAACCATGCACATTTATCAATAAATCATGACACATCCGTATTTCATTTTCATTACCAAAGCTCAAACACAAGACACTTATCACACTTGCAAATTTCGGCTCAATAGCCACATACAAAGAGCATGATTTTGATTTGCTTAAAACATGATCTAATCGAATCGTAATCTAAGTTCCATTACTCAAAACTTACCTCGGATGTGGTCGAACGATTTAGTGACTATTCAATAACTTTTCCTTCCCTTATCCAACTGTGGTCCTCTAAGCTCTTGAGCTAATTCAAACAAATTTAACTTATTAAAGTCTCATTATGCTAGCTTATGGCGAATATGACAAGGAGTTTAATAGGTCATATGGCCACCCTTTAGCTCAAATACACAATGGTCATGCGCATTTTTAATCACATTAAGCAATTTAACACAATTCATTTGAACATCAAAGAGAACCTCAAGGTACTTAGTCCATATATACATTAGTCATTAGAGTCACATATGTACGAAATCACGAATCGAATCCAACATATTAGCTAATATTCCCTTAGCCAAATTTTCTAAGTCAAGATAAGGCCACCAATATGCTTACCTATGGCGAACATACACATCAACTTATGTACTCATTCATGTGGCCGAACATACATGTCTATGTTGAGGTCAATTGCAACACTCAATACATTCTACAAGTATGGTCACTTGTATTGACTAAACACCATTTTGTTTCAAGTTCAAAACTTGGCCCATACACATATATACACTAGTAAAGCATCCTCTCCCTTTCCATCAATTCAACACATGCATTACTCATTAATATACAAAATTATATTCGGCCTTAGCACACAACTTGCTAGCCGATTCTTCTCCATCAAGCAACTACATTAGCCTTTCGGGTGATAATCAATGACAAGCTCATAATCTTTCAACAACTCAAGCCAACGCCTTTGTCATGATTCAAGTCTCTTTGAGTCATCAAATATTTGAGACTTTTGTGATCCAAAATACATGGCACTTCTCACCAACTAAGTAATGTTGCCATATTTTCGTAGCGAATCGATGGCGGCTAATTCGAGATCATGGGTCGGATAATTTTTTCTCATGTGGCTTTAATTGTCTCGACGATAGGCAACAACTCGACCTTCTTGCATCAATACGCAACCTAACCCAAGTAGGGAGGCGTCACTATAGATGACAAACTCTTTGCACGATTAATTTGCACTAAAATTGAGCTTCATCCAATAAGTTTTCGATTGATCAAAACTTTTCGACATTTTTCCGTCCATTTGAACTTAACATCTTTTGAAGTAGCTTCGTCATGGGTGTGGCTATCATCAAGAAACCTTTACAAACCGTCGGTAATGTAACCGCAAGTCCCAAAAAGCTCGAACCTCGGTAATATTTCTGAGGCTTCCAGTTAAGTATGGCTGAAATTTTGCTCGGTCAACTCGAATACCGATCACGGATACCACATGGCCCAAGAAGCTAACCTTTCTTAACGTAACTCACACTTCTCGAACTTAGCATATAACCGCTTATCCTGTAAAATTTGCAACACTAATCCCGGTGTTCAAAGATGATCGGTTTCATTTCTCGAATAGACCAAAATATCATCGATAAACACAACTACAAACCGATCCAAATACGGTCTAAAGATTCGATTCATCAAATCCATAAATACCGCAAGGGCATTAGAGAGCCCAAACGACATCACTAAGAATTCGTAGTGACCGTATCTCGTTCTGAAAGCAGTTTTGGGTATATCCGAATCTCGAATTCGCAACTAGCAATAACCCGATCTCAAATCTATCTTTGAAAACACTGAGGCTCCCTTTAGTTGATCAAACAAATCATCAATACGCGGTAACGGATATTTATTCTTTATTGTCACTTTATTCAGCTGACGATAGTCGATGCACAACCTCATGGTTCCGTCCTTCTTTTTCACAAACAATACTGGTGCACCCCAAGGTGAGAAACTTGGTCGAGCGAAACCTCTATCTGTCAATTCTTGCAACTGAGCTTTCAACTCTTTTAACTCGGTTGGTGCCATACGATATGGAGCTATCGAAATCGGCGTAGTCCCAGGCACAAGCTCAATACCAAACTCTACCTCCCGAACAGGTGGTAAACCCGGTAATTCCTCGGGAAAAACATCCGGGTATTCACAAACCACCGGCACAGATTCGGGTTTCCTTTCTAACTCTTTGTCATCGAGTACATACGCAAGGTATGCTTCGCACCCCTTTCTTACATATTTCTGAGCCAACATTGATGATATTACCGCTGGCAACCCCTTTATGTCCGTAGACTCAACTCGGATTATCTCGTTATTTGCGCACCTCAAATCGATAGTCTTGCTTTTGCAATTCACAACCGCATCATGCACAGTCAACCAATCTAAACCGAGGATAACATCAAATTCATCAAACGGCAAAAGCATCAAGTCCGCCGGAAAACAGGAACCTCGAATTACTTGGGGACATTTCTTACACACTTTGTCGACAAGCGCGTAACGACCCAAGGGATTTGACACCCGAATTATGAACTCAGTAGACTCAATAGGTAAAGTCTTACTGGATGCTAAGGTTTCTCATATATAAGAATGGGTAGAACCAGGGTCAATCAAAGCAATCACATTAGTATCAAAGAGAGTAAAAGTACCGGTAATAACATCTGGCGAGGAAGCATCCTCGGCGTCTTGGCGTATAGCATAAGCCCTAGCAGGAGCATGAGCCTCAGATCTGGTCGTAGCATCTCTAGATCCTCTCTGACCACCACTAGCATTGCCCATATTTCTAGATGGTCTACCTCGAGCAGTGGTAGCACCCGGTTTCCCATTCTGATTTACATTCTGTTCAGACAACCTTGGGCAATCTTTAATAAAGTGGTCAACTGACCCGCACTTGTAACAGGAGCGGTCATGGAATCTACAACTCCCAGAATTCCATTTGCCACAATATTGGCACTCAGATTACGTCTCGACGATCATTTCCAACATCGGCGATCAAGTGACTCGTGTGCTCCTGGGGTCGATCGCGATCTCGTCTAGAAAAGCCCAAAGTTTCTCTAGACCGGCCTAAGCCATTTCTAAATTTCTTCAATGATCGTGGGAAGGGCTTCCCAAGAAGACCTCTTCTGAAACTCCTTTGCTCCCACCTCACCTTTCTTTTCTCCATCTCGAGCTCCTCGGCTTTGCAAGCTCGCTTGACAGGTGCCACAAATTCTCGGTTTCCAAAATGCCAACATACGACTTTATGTCATCATTCAGCCCATCCTCAAACGTTTACACATTACGGCTTCGAGGAAATGCATTCTCGTCTTGCCGGCTAAGCCTTACAAACTTTCGTTCATAGTCGATAACCGACATGGAACCTTGTTTGAGTTCAAGAAATTCCTTCCGTTTTGGTCAATGAATCTCGATGATATACTTCTTTCAAACTCGGTTTGGAAGAACTCCCAAGTTACTTGCTCTCTAGGCACCACAAGTTAACGTATTCCACCAATAGTAGGCGTAATCACGTAGCAAGGAGATAGTACACTTTAGGCACTCATCGGTGTGCAAGATAGTTCATCTAGTACCGGATAGTGTTGTCCAACCAAAATTCCGCTTGCTCGGCATCATCATTGTCCGTGGCTTTAAATTCATAGCCCGTGTTTTCGGATTCATCAACTGGGGCTTATTTGACCTTATTTGGTCGATTCTGGAGGTATGGTAGGTCTTGAGGTGGTATTTGTCGGGAATGGAGGTTGTGGAACAACCGTATTAGTTCGAATGTATTGGTTGAACCAATCATTCATCACGCTATAAAAGCTTGTCTAGCTTCATCATTCGGGTTACTAGCATTAGGTTGAGAGTTCGCGGCGCTGTCCCTTGTCTTGGAGCAGCGCTACACTCTCAAGATCATCAACTACCGCTTCGGTCGGGATCGGGATCCATTACTATAAATAAACACATTTGCAAATGTCGAAATCACCACACTATCAAATAATCACAAAATGGCATGTATAGCTAGACCCACACGTATTACGGTAGTCCTAGAATCGACTAAACCGTAGCTCGATACCAATAAAATTGTAACAACCCGTGCAGAGACCGTTGTTTGAGTCGGACACGAGGGTTTGCGACTTAAATCACTTGCTTTCACAGTCTATTTTAAAATTTTCCAGGCAGTTGGCTAACTGCGTCACTGTGACCTTAAAAATCATATCTTGAGTTCCAAAACTCGAAAATCAGTTTCGTAATTTTTCCTGAAACTAGACTCATATGTCCATCTACAGATTTTTTCTAGAATTTTGGTTGGGCCAATTAGTACAGTTTATTAGTTAAAATCTCCCTGTTATAGGGTTCGACTACTCTGACCTTCCTGCAATGCGACTTGGATAAATCCTTGTACAGGGCTTCAATGCTTATGCCGTTTGTTTCTAATGAAACTAGACTCAAAAAGGAATCTATACATATATGGTATGACTTCTAATTGTCTCTTGTTAATTTATAATGAATTTCCAAAGTAAGATCAGGGGATCCAGAAACCGTTCTGGCCCTATCTCACGAAAAACTTTAACATCTCATAATATACTGTTCATATGAATTTTCGTTACTTTCCTATGAAAATAGATTCATCAAGGTTCGATAACATAATTTATTCACTATTTAATTCCATTCCTACTATTTTAGTGATTTTCACATCCACATCACTGCTGCTGCCAGCATCTATTTTAAGGTAAACTTTACCTATTTCATGATCCTCCATGGATCAACTAGAGTTTGTCATACATATACCAAAAGTGATCATGAATAACCATTCCAATGGCTAACCGTTACCGACAATTCCATACCTCTCGACGGACAACATACAAAACGATTATAATGCTATGATCAAAGTATATTTAAGCCATTTTTGCATGGCTATCCAAATTTACACAAAACTGAAGGGTTCATGACCAACAACAAAAGGGTGGTCCTATACATTCCATTTCAAAGTTCAACCAAAAGTATACCAAAAGGAGCTTTGATAGTGTGGGCGACTTCGACTTCAAAATCCCGAGTCCGATAGCTGAAGAACCAAAATCTATAAAACAGAGAATCAAAGAAACGGAGTAAGCATTAAATGCTTAGTAAGTTTTGAGCAAAGAATTTAAGCACATCGGAAGTATAGCATTCATATAACTAAACGGATAATTCCATATATACATATTCTCAAATCATTCCTACTTCACATTCCAGCCCCTATATTCATACATAAGGGATCATCTTAGCCAAATACCGGAAGCTCATTACTCGACTGAGTGAATAATATTCGAAGGGAATCAACTATTCCAATGCACATATGAAACATACCTCATTGTTGGGATTTTACAAGCGTATTAACTGAAATTTTTACAGTAAGATCGCTCATTCCCGAATCACGTACCTTGAATTTAACCGGATATAGCTACTCGTTCAAATGCCTTGGGACATAGCCCGGTTATAGTAACTCACACAAATGCCTTGGGACATAGCGGATTTAGTGACTCGCACCAATGCCTTGAGCTTAGCCCTAATTAGTAACTCGCACAAATGCCTTGGATCTTAGTCCGATATAGTCACTTAGCACAAAGCCTTGGGACTTAGCCCAACATCATTCTAATAACCATGCACATTTATCAATAAATCATGACACATCCGTATTTCATTTTCATTACCAAAGCTCAAACACAAGACACTTATCACACTTGCAAATTTCGCTCAATAGCCACATACAAAGAGCATGATTTTGATTTGCTTAAAACATGATCTAATCGAATCGTAATCTAAGTTCCATTACTCGAAAACTTACCTCGGATGTGGTCGAACGATTTCGTGCTATTCAATAACTTTTCCTTCCCTTATCCAACTGTGGTCCTCTAAGCTCTTGAGCTAATTCAAACAAATTTAACTTATTAAAGTCTCATTATGCTAGCTTATGGCGAATATGACAAGGAGTTTAATAGGTCATATGGCCACCCTTTAGCTCAAATACACAATGGTCATGCATTTTTAATCACATTAAGCAATTTAACACAATTCATTTGAACATCAAAGAGAACCTCAAGGTACTTAGTCCATATATACATTAGTCATTAGAGTCACATATGTACGAAATCACGAATCGAATCCAACATATTAGCTAATATTCCCTTAGCCAAATTTTCTAAGTCAAGATAAGGCCACCAATATGCTTACCTATGGCCAACATACACATCAACTTATGTACTCATTCATGTGGCCGAACATACATGTCTATGTTGAGGTCAATTGCAACACTCAATACATTCTACAAGTATGGTCACTTGTATTGACTAAACACCATTTTGTTTCAAGTTCAAAACTTGGCCCATACACATATATACACTAGTAAAGCATCCTCTCCCTTTCCATCAATTCAACACATGCATTACTCATTAATATACAAAATTATATTCGGCCTTAGCACACAACTTGCTAGCCGATTCTTCTCCATCAAGCAACTAATGCACATATGTGCTCATTTGTTAGACTCTACTTCATCTAACAACAACCATATTTTCCCTTCTACTTCCTACCATGGCCGAATGCATCACAACACCATACCATTTCAATTTTTGGTCATGGTTAAACAAAGAACTTAATGTCTCACTCAAAAATGCTAAAAAGAAGATTCAAGAATCATCAATCCACCATCACATGCACCATTACAAAGCTTCACTTTTAGCATGCAAATGATATCAACACAAATCCACCTTAGCCGAATATCATCTCCATGACATAGTAAAGATTTGAACCATGGGCTAGTTAGAACTCAAGCTAACAACTAAAAACATGCATGAATCTCATGGACAACATCAAACATACCTTAGCCTAGTTACATGCATGGCAGAACCTCTTCAACCTTTCTTCTTCCTTCCTCCTTAAAATTTTCGGCCAAGGATGAACCAAAGGATGAACACTTTTTTTTTTTTGTTTTCTTTCCTTCAACTCACAGCAATAGGGGGAAACAATCACACACATCCCTTCTTTTTTTTTTTGTTTCTCATCCTACTAACACTAATATTTTATTGCCCATGCTCTTTATTTTATTAATCCTTAAATAATGCATTACCCCAACATGTTTATGACATGTTTTTAGCCATAATATTTTGTCCACCCATGCTCATGGCCGGCCACTACTAATTGGGGGGGAAAATTGACATGCAAGTCCTCCCTTTTGATTTCATGCACTATTAAATCCTTGTAGATTAGCCTATCACATTTCAAAAGTGTCACACAAGTCCTATGTACTACATTCACATGAAATTAACTAAATCGAAGCTTAAAATTTTCGCACATTCATATTCACATATTTTAGACAATAAATATCACATTCAAATAATTTGGTGACTCGGTTTAGCAGTCCCGAAACCGCTTTCCGACTAGGGTCACTTTAGGGCTGTCACAAACCATATGCCTGTGTGCTAGGCCGCGTGTCATTTAAGGGGTATACTGACTTATGTCGCACAGTCAATCACACGCCCGTGTGAATCCGTGTGACACAAAAGGCCAATAGACACGCCCATGTGTCTAAGCCGTGTCAAACCTGTAGGGTATATTGACTTAATTTGTAGGGTACCCCAAGGGACACACGACCGTGTAACTTAACCGTGTGTTGCACACAGCTGAGACACACGCTCGTGTCTTTGCCCGTGTGGACAAAAATAGGCCATTTGAAGAGCCATATTGCCACCCTATAAGCACAACAATTACAAGCATAATTTACCACATTTATGCAACCCAATTGGCAACCAAAATAACCTTTTCAATACATAATATTTGCCATATCAAACATAACAAATTCATGCCCAAATACCTATCCATCTTCATGTATAATCCATTCATTAATCAAATTCATATCATTACCTCACTTGCATATTTTCATTCAAACATTACTATACCAAAACATACCATCTTTAAGCACATTTATACAATCAAAACATGATACCAAAATAAGCCAAATCACATGGCTTAACTTATATACAAAATCATTCTCAAATTATGATACCAAAACATAACTACTTCTATCAAACTAGCCTATACATGCATATTTACATAAATTCACATGTTCAAAATACCAATCGGAAATTTGATAGTGTGATGTGCAACTCTGACTTGTCCGAAACAAGCGAGTAACAAGCCTCTATAAAACATAACAAAAGAAACAGAGTAAGCTTTATAGCTTAGTAAGCCCATATAATTCAGAATTAAACTTACCATTTATACAAAATCAAACAATAAATAAAAATGTCAACAATTCAATTTAACCATCACCTATTCACACATAACCATCACATGTTAGTCATTTAACATAAACATAAACCATCCATTAATACAATACTATTTATTATTCCAAAATTCACATATCATATATATATATAACAATAATATCACTTATAGCCCGTAACTTATCTGTATAAACAGTATTTAGGCTCGTTGCACCTATTAGAACTTCAAAGGATAGTCAAGTGAACAATGTCAGTAATCCGTCAATTCATCATCATATGTGCTCTTTCCAGACATGGTCGGTAAGCTCCTCCTGAGCTGATGAACAGTAAGCTCTATTGAGTTGAAAATAGTAAGCTCTATTGAGCTGAACAGTAAGCTCTTTCAAGCTGAATCGGTAAGCTCCAATGAGCTGAAATAGTAAGCTCTTACGAGCTATGGTAATATCAGTAACACATCACTCGTATCCAATGAATTCATATAGTTCAAACGGAACTCGGTAACGAATACAACGTATCATTAAGACATTTATATTTCAATTATTTCAATTATATACATTCAATTCAACAATTACAGGTATAGAAAAGTTTGATTCTAATTATATGAACTTACGTCATATTAACTCGTATAACTGTCGTCTACTCGTCAACCTTTCGTTTCCTTCGATCTAATTCTATTAATTGTTTATCTTGATCTTAATAAAAAATTGAAGTTTTCGAAACCATGGAAGCTTCAAAATCCTTATTTCTTTCTCAATTTTTTGCAAAAAGATGGATAGAATAATATGATTTTGATTTTTGTATTATTATTATCAACTTAATACATAAATTACCATTATAGCCTTATAATTAAACTTAATATATTATGTAATTCATGGACATAAATGTCCACTAACCTTAATCATGGTCAAATAACATTATAAGGACTTCCATATTAATAAACCATAGCTATTTAATACCTTTAAACAATAGAATTCAACTTTTACGCGTTACGTGATTTAGTCATTTTTACCGAATTAAGCATTTTAACGGTAAAATTTCTTAACAAAAATTTCACATAATCAATCTATCATGATGTAAACCTTATTAAAATAATAAAATAAATATTTTGAATTTGAATTTGTGGTCTCGAAACCACTATTCCAATTTGACCTAAAAACAGGTTGTTACAACTCTCCCACCCTTAGGGATTTTCGTCCCCGAAAATCTCACTGGTAAATAGGTTAGTGTACTATTTTAGCATAGCTTCTTCGGGTTCCCACGTAGCTTCCTTAATTCAGTGTTTATGCCAAAGAACCTTCACTAGAGCTATACGTTTATTTCTCAACTCTTTGATCTCACGAGACAGAATTTTGATCGGTTCTTCGTTATACGATAAATCAGATTGTATCTCTACATCAATGGGAGAAATCACATGTGAAGGATCCGATCTGTATTGATGTAGCATCAAAACATGAAAAACATTATGTATCTTTTCAAGCTTAGATGGTAATGATAGTCGATAGCATTCTTTCAACAATCTCATACGGCCTGATGAAACGCGGACTCAACTTTCCTTTACGACCGAATCGAATAATTTTCTTCCACAGTGGCACTTTCAAGAATACTCGATCTCCAACCTGAAATTCTATTTCTTTATGTTTCAAATCCGCGCATGATTTCTGTTGATCTGAAGCTGCTTTTAAACTGTCGCGAATCACTTTCACTTTTTCTTCTGTTTCTTTGATTAACTCAACCCCGTTAATATTTTTCTTACTCAATTCAGTCTAGTATAACGATATTCGACACTTGCGACCATATAAAGCTTCATATGGTGCCATCTTTATACTCGTTTGAAAACTGTTGTTATACACAAATTCAATCAAAGGCAAGTATTTCTCCCAGCTACCTTCAAACTCTAGAATACAACATCTCAACATATCTTCGAGAATCTGAATAACTCTCTCAATCTGACCGTTAATCTGAGGATGACAAGTAGTACTGGAATTTAACTTTGTTCCCAGAGCCTCTTGCAATTTCTTTCAAAATCGCGATGTAAATCTCGGATCCCTATCCGAGATAATAGACAGTGGTACACCATGTAATCGTACGATCTCAGACAAGTACAATTCAGCTAGTCTGTCTAGAGAGTAATCTGTATGTACTGGTATGAAATGAGCAGATTTCATTAGTTGATCAACGACAACCCAAATAACATCTTTCTTTTTCAGAGTTAGGGGTAATCCCGACACAAAATCCATTGAAACTCTATCCTATTTCCACTCAGGAATCATTATAGGCTGTAGTAAACCTGATGGTACTTGATGTTCAACTTTGACTTGTTGACAAATCAAACATTTTGATACAAACTCTGATACATCTTGTTTCATTCTCGACCACCAATACATCTGTTTCAGATCGTTACTTGGTACTACTCAGATGAATAGAAAAACTATTACTGTGTACTTCATGCAGGATTCTCTGAATAAGCTCTGTATATTTTCGGTACACAAATCCTATTTCGAAACATTAAACAATCATCAGTTCCAATATGAAATCCTGAATTAGAATTAGACTCACATTGAATTCGTTTAGCTTGTAAATCACTGTCATATTTCCGAGCTTCAACAATTTGTTGAAGAAACACCAGTTTAGATTTTAATTCAGCTAAAATAGACCCATCATCACAAATCATCAATTGGGTGTTCATTTCTTGTAATGCAAATAAAGATTTTCGGCTCAGGGTATCAGCAGCAACATAGCTTTTCCCAAGTGATAATCAATCACAAAGTCATAATCTTTCAATAACTTAAGCCATCTTCGTTGTCGCAAATTCAAATCTTTCTGTGACATCAGATATTTCAAGCTCTTATGATTCATATAAATGTGGCATTTTTCACCGTATAAATAGTGTCATCAAATCTTTAATGCAAATACAATTGCAGCTAGTTCTAAATCATGAGTTGGATAATTATTTTCATGCTGTTTCAACTGTCAGGAAGCATAAGAAATAACTTTTCCATCTTGCATCAAAACACACCCAGTCCATTTAACGATGCATCATTAAAAATCACAAACTCTTTACTCAATTCAGGTTGTACCAAAACTGGTGCCTCTGTTAACAGTGCTTTCAACTGTTCGAAACTTTACTAACACTTTTCTGACTATTCAAACTTCACATCTTTTTGTAATAGTCGTGTCATTGGTGTCACAGTCATCGAGAATCCTGTCACAAACCTTTGGTAATAGCCCACTAAGCCTAGAAAGCTATGAACTTTAGATACATTTCTAGGAGGTTTTCAATCAACAATAGTAGAAACCTTGCACGGTTCAACTCTAATACCAGCGGCTAAAACAATATGGCCCAAAAATCCAACCTCTTTAGGCTAGAACTCACATTTTTGGTGTTTCGGGGAGGTCTCCCTCTAGTAGCCGTGTTACTTGTTTTTACTGGTTGTTCTTTTTCAGTTGTGAACTTTTCTGGACAATCACGGAGAAAATGATCAAAAGATCCACATTTAAAACAAGCCTTACTCACTAATCTGCATTCACCATAATGTCGCTTATTACAATGTTTACATTCAAATCCAACGTTTTTAACACTTCCTACACTGGCCATAGATGTCACCTGAGGTTTTGAACTTGATTGTCTCGCATTTCTATCTCTAATAGAAATTCTCGCAGAGGCTGTAAAACGAGGATGATATTCTCTAAATTTCTTTGATGCTGACTGATGTGATTTGCCCGTAAATCTTTTTCCAGACTTTCTAGCCTCAGATTCGACTTTTCTTTTCTCTTTGCAAAGCTCTTCAGCTTTACAAGCTCGATCAAACATAACAACAAACTCTTTTAGATCCAGAATTCCAACTAACGCTCTGATTTCTTCATTCAATCCATCCTCAAATCTTTTACACATTATAGCTTCAAAAGAAACGCATTCACGAGCGTATTCGCTCAATCGTACAAACTCTCTTTCATATTCAGTGACTGACATACGACCTTGCTTCAATTCAAGGAATTCATTCTCTTCTGATCAATAAACCATTGGCTAATTTATTTCTTTCTAAATTCCAAAAAAATCCCAAGTGACTTGTTCTGGCAGAACTACGGATATCAAGGTATTCTACCACTGATACGCAGTATCTCTCAACAATGATACAACACACTTCATACATTCTCCGGGTGTGCAAAATAAGTCATCGAATACCTAAATCGTGTTTTCAAGCCAAAATTTGGCTCTCTCAGGGTCATCATTAGTAGTGACTCTAAATTCCTCAACTTCGTGTTTTCATATTCTACCAACAGGTGGTTTATTTAATTTCAACGGATCGGTACGTTAAGGGACTACAGGGATCAGTTGAGGAACATGTGGGGGTGGAGGTTGCAGAATGGCCGGGTTCATACGTATATACTATGTGAACCACTCATTTAATATTTGAAAGAAGGCTTCTTTAGCCTCACCTCCGTGACTACTCGTCACAGGTCTGGATTCAAAAGGCGCTGTCCCTTGAGCGAAAGTTGGCGCATTACTTTCTACATCGTCTGCTACAGCTTGTTTGGGATCCATTACTAGATAAAAACATATTTGGAATTGTCAAGAATCATCACACTATCATAGTTTTATATTGGAATGTATAGCTAGACTCACATATGCTACGTTAGTCCTAAAATCGACTAAACCGTAGCTTTGATACCAATAAATGTAACATCCTCTAACCTGTAATCGTCGCCAGAATAGGTTAAGAGACATTACCAGACTTGTAACTCAGTTCAGAGCAATCATGTATACAATTTCATCTCATTTCAATAAAAATTATTCATTCACATTCAATAAGTACCTAAATCAAGCATACAAAGCTTTAATCATCCATTCAAGACTAAATCGTAACATATTAAAAACTTCAAAAACATAGAAAATATTCAACATTTTAAGTGTCACACGCCCGTGTGAGCAAGCCGTGTGCTTCACACGGCTAATAGACGTGCTCGTGTCTTAGACATTGTGAAAATAGGGCATGCATACTGACTTACACCACACAGCCAGAGACACGCCCATGTGCCTTGGCCGTGGCCGGAACTGACTTGGGTCACATGGCCAACCACACGCTCGTGTGCTAGGCCGTGTGTCATTTAAGGGGTATACTGACTTATGTTACACGATCAATCACATGCCCGTGTATGAATCTGTGTGACACACACGGCCAATAGACATGCCCTTGTGTCTAAGCCATGTCAAACCTGTAGGGTATACTGACTTAATTTGTAGGGTACCCCAGTGGACACACATCCGTGTCTCTGCCCGTGTGGACAAAAATAGGCCATTTGAAAAGCCATATTGCCACCCTATAAACACAACAATTACAAGCATGATTTACCACATTTAGGCAACCCAGTTGGCAACCAAAATAACCCTTTCAATACATAATATTTGTCATATCAAACATAACAAATTCATACCCAAATACCTATCCATCTTCATGTATAATCCATTCATTAATCAAATTCATATCAATACCTCACTTGCATATTTTCATTCAAACATTACCATACCAAAAGATACCATCTTTAAACACATATATACAATCAAAACAGGATACCAAAATAAGCCAAATCACATAGCTTAACTTATATACAAAATCATTCTAAAATCATGATACCTAAACATAACTATATCTATCAAACTAGCCTATATATGCCATATTTACATAAATTCACAAGTTCAAAATACTAATCGGAAATTTGATAGTGTGATGTGAAACTCCGACTTATCTGAAACGAGAGACCAACGAGCCTCTATAAAACATAGAAAAAGAAACAGAGTAAGCTTTATAGCTTAGTAAGCCCGTATAATTCAGAATTAAACTTACCATCAAGCTTTACAGCTTAGTAAGCCTGTATAATTCAAAATTAAACTTACCATCTATACAAAATCAAGCAATAAATAAAAATGCCAACAATTCAATTTAACCATCACCTATTAACACATAACCATCATATGTTAGTCGTTCAATTCATCATCATACGTGATCTTTCGAGACATGGTCAGTAAGCTCCTCTTGAGCTGATGAACAGTAAGCTCTATTGAGCTACAAACAGTAAGCTCTATTGAGCTGAATAGTAAGCTCTTTCGAGCTGAATTGGTAAGCTCCAATGTGCTGAAACAGTAAGCTCTTACGAGCTGTGGTGAGTCTGTAACAAATGCAGGAGCTCAACCAATACGGTAATCTTAATAACACATCACTCGTATCCAATGAATTCATATAGTTCAAACGGAACTTGGTAACGAATACAACATATCATTAAGACATTTATATTTCAAATATTTCAATTATATACATTCAAATCAAGAATTGCAAGTATAGAAAAGTTTGATTCTAATTATATGAACTTACCTCGTATTAACTCGTATAACCGTCGTCTACTCGTCAACCTTTCGTTTCCCCCGATCTAATTCCGGTAATTGTTTATCTTGATCTTAATAAAAAATTAAAGTTGTCGAAACCATAGAAGCTTCAAAACCCTTACTTCTTTCTCAATTTTTGGCAAGAAGATGGATAGAATGATATGATTTTGATTTTTTTTATTATTATTAACTTAATACATAAATTACCATTATAACCTTATAATTAAACTTAATATACCATGTAATTCATGGACATAAATGTCCAATAACCTTAATCATGGTCAAATAACATTATAAGGACTATAATATTAATAAACTATAGCTATTTAATACCTTTAAACAATAGAATTCTACTTTTACGCGTTACGCGATTTAGTCTTTTTTACCGAATTAAACATTTACACGGTAAAATTTCTTAACAAAAATTACACATAATCAATCTATCATGCTGTAAACCTTATTAAAATAATAAAATAAATATTTTGACATCAGATTTGTGGTCTCAAAACCACTGTTCCTCTTTGACCTAAAAACGAGCTGTTACATTATAGGTTAGAATCAGAGCCTAGTTCAACCAGTTCTCAGACAATTTATTTAGAAGGAGCCTGATCGTCTTCAGATGTGCTAACGTCCAAAGTAAAAATCCTGCAAAAAATATGCTAGATAGACGGTATCCGTAAGTATACGGGTCAAGTTATAATAGAGTTACAACGAAGTAGGTTAGTACTTCAACGATTGTACCCAAAGGAGGCGAACTCTAAATTAATCCTAACCTAATAAAAAGTAGAGCTAATTAGTACTTTAAATAAATTATATTACGAATAAACATAAATAAAGAGTTTTTAATAACTAAAGAAACAAAATAATATAAATATAAAAACTTGGAAAATTTGCTATGAAAACTTAATCATATCGAAGCATGGGTGACTAGCTCGCTTCGATAATCATAACTAATTATTGCTTTGAGCTCTCTATTCTATCAACTAGTTGTTACCTTAGTAGGATCTCTCCTTCTCTATTCTATAAACTAGTTGTTACCTTAGTAGGATCTCTCCATCTGCCACTAGAATAATGAGTTAATAAGAACTGCTTATCTCTCAATCTCATAGTCCATGTAACAACCCGTTTTTAGTTAAATCAGAACTGTGGTTTTGGGACCACAAATCTGAGGTTAAAATAATTATTTTATGACTATTTTAATGTCTACAATATGATAATATGTTTGTGTGAAATTTTTGTTAAGAAATTTTATTGTTTAAGTGTTCAATTCGATAAAAAGGACTAAATCGCGTAAAGTGCAAAAGTGTTGTTCTATTAGTTAAAAGTACTAAATGACTATTAAATTAAATATTGGATGTCCTTATTTTTTAATTAGACCATTTTAAATATTAGTGGACAATTATGGACATGCATTATGTAGTTTTAATGTTTTAAATTAAGGATAACTTTGTAATTTAGTAAATAATGTTAAAATAACTTAAGTAAAATATGTCCATCTTCTTCATTTTATCATCCATAGCTGAATTTATCAAAGAATCTATAGCTAGGGTTTGGACAAGTTATTTCCTTGCATTGGTATGTATTTTGACTCGGTTTTTAATGATTTCTATGTTTTCGGAGTCGTTGCAGCTTAATCTAGCTAGCCCAGGGACTATTTTGCAAAAATGTTAAAGATTTAGGATGTTTCCATTGATTAATAAGCATGTATTTTAATGATGGGTGATAGATTATGAATGTTTGAGGATAGTTATACAAGTTTTGTTAAGTGATTTTTAGTGAAAATGCAAAATAAGGATTTAATTGAGAAATATGAAAAGTTTGTGGGTAAATTGTGAAATAAATGAAAAATATGGGCTGAAATGTGTATTAGGAAAGTTTAGCTATCATGGGTTGGTATCAAATTGCATTAATTTGTGTTTTTATAAAATAAGGACTAAACGGTAAAAGTTGTGAAATACTTGGGGCAAAAGTGTAAATGTGCTTTAATGATTGTTTTTGGATTAAATTGAACAGAGTGATAATTAAATAAGCTAAATTTGATTACATATAGATCAAGAAAAGTGAAATTCGGATCTAGATAGCTGTAAGTTTGTATGATTAATAAGCTTAATGTTATATGTGTTTATATGCTTAAATATTATAATTGTGCTATTATGACACTGCGAAACCTATCGACAAAGCATTGACACAGTGAGAATCCTGATTGAACCTTAGGAATAGATAGGATACTAGTAACATGTCATTAGGGGTTATTGTGATTATGTGATCTGAGTGTTGGTCATGTATGTCCTACCGGTGGCTGAGTATACTGGCATTTGTTGCCGTTACTTAATAGCTTGTGTGAGCAACACCGTATAGCTACACCTTGACTAATAGCTTGTGTGAGTAGGCTCGTTGATAGCTCAAGAGTGAGCAAATATGTGATATGGGATTGAGATAGCTTTGGCTATGTATGTGGCATTTCGGTGCGAGATTCTCGAGTATCTGATATTATTCCGAATGGTTCAATGGGAAAAGATTATGGTACGAGAATGTAAACAGTGATACAGATCAGTTCAGATACTTGGAATAAGTTTGGAAAGTAAGTGATAGTTGATGAGTTCATATGAAAATTAAGTGAAAGTTGACGAATTTATACATGATACATAGAATTATGGAAATGTGCAAATTGTTGAACTGAATGTATTACTTATATTTACTTATGTTCTTTAAATGGTGAATGAATTGGAAAATTATATTTTTTAATCATATGAGCTTACTAAGCTATAAATCTTACTCTGTTTATTTTACTGTGTTGATAGTGATTTCAAAGTTAGCTCGGATTCGGGAATCGTCGGAAACTTCATCACACTATCCTACTATCACTTTGGTACTTTAGAACTTAAACATTTTAAGTATATGGCATGTATAGGATTATTTTCATTTTGGTTATGGATTGATAATGAATTTAGTTATTTAAATTGACTTGTAAAAGTCTAAAGTTTGGTTTTGTATATAGCCATGAGAGTTGGCTTAATTTGGTTATGTATATATATATGTGTGTATATGGCTTGTGTTGTGAGTTTATGGATGGATATGTTATGCTTGTTGATGTTGGCAATAAAGGGTACTAAATGGTTGAGAATTGAATTTGTTACGCTTATGAAATTAGGCTAAATGATGCAAAATTTGAAAGTGTTCATATTGATGATTTGAGATTATTATATTTGATATGAATTGAGTAGAATATTATGGTGATGATGTGTTTTGGATTGGTTGGTGTTGAAATGGTATTAAATATGCTTGAATGAAGTTAATAGAATGCCTATTTTTATACCATGAATTGTGCAATTTGGTTTGGTGTAGGTTTGTGCAAGTTGGGTGACAAAATGGCTTGGTAAATAGCCTATTTTTGTCCACACAGGCAGAGACATGGGCGTGTGTCTCAGCCGTGTATGACACACGATCAAGTTACACGACCATGTGTCCCTTGATGTTAAAATTGAAATCAAGTCAGTATGCCCCACACGGCCTCAAACACGGGCGTGTGCCCTGGCCGTGTGGCATAAGTCAGTATACCCTACAAGATTGGCACGGCCTAGCACACAGCCTGGCACACGGGCATGTGTGACCATTTTTAGGGCACAAGGGCTGGCCATACGGGCATGTGTGTTGGTCGTGTGACCCAAGTCAGAGTGTTACACGGGGTCGAACACGCGCTGGGACATGGCCATGTGATTCCATTTCGAATGTCCATGTGGCCTCTGAAATGGGCGTGTCTTTGGTCGTGTAAGACACACGGTCTGGCCACATGGGCATGTGTCTCCTGTATTTTGGAAAAAATTTCTAAGTGTTCGAAAATTTTCTAAAGTTATCAGTTTAGTCCCGAACCATCCTGAATGCATGTTTTGAGCCTTGTAGGCTTGTATTAGGTATGATATGAATGTTATTGATTGATGATTATATGAAATTTGAAAATGTACGTGAAATGCATGTGTAATTGTATAATATGTTCAGTAATGCTCCGTAACCCTATTCTGGCATTGAATATGGGTGAGGGGTGTTACAGTCCAAACTAGGTCGGGGTTAAGGTGTTCACGGGTAGGGCATACCAATTTTTGGTTAATTCCCTCCTAGATGACTTCTTAGGGTTGTCAAGCCTAAGTTTTAAATTCTTCATTTCCCAAATAGCTGATCTGCTTAAGAAAGCCTTTCACAACAATCAATTAATCGTACCTCTAGTCACTAATCCCCCGCAAGAGGATTAGTTCCTCATGGATCTCAAAAACATGATGAACTTGATGTAAAAGATGAACATTAATAACAAATCAAGAGATTAAGGATTAAGAGAAGCCTGGATTGTATTGAATTGAAGCACAAAATCCATAAAGAGTTGATCAAGTTCTACAAATTGGATCTCCTGAAAAATGAAAACTAAAAATAACCTAAAGTCTAAAAAAAGAGAAAAACTAAAAACTAAAACTATGAAGAAAATTATACAATATGAAAAGTTGTCCATGACAAGTGTTAAATAAGCCTATTTATAGAGTTAGGGTTGCCATCGTCCTCAACCCTAGGTTAGCTGACGCTCTCGTGTTTAATATTTGATTGTGGAGGCTAAAACGCCCCTAACTCGTTAGTATTTATCGTACAGGATCGGTGTCGTGACACCCTAGTGCCTGTGTCATGATATCGAAGGTAGTATGCTCATACTCAGGGTAACTTCAGGGGTGTGTTGTGACATCCCTTGGTTGTGTAGCTGTAACAGTCCGTTTTTAGTCAAATCAGAACAGTGGTTTTGGGACCACAAATTAGAGGTTAAAAAAATTATTTTATTATTATTTTAATGTCTACAGCATGATAGTATGATTGTGTGAAATTTTTGTTAAGAAATTTTATCGTTTGAATGCTTAATTTGATAAAATGGACTAAATCGCGTAAAGTGTAAAACTTGTGTTCTATTAGCTTAAGGTATTAAATGGCTATGAAATTTAATAGTGGAGGTCCTTTTGTGGTAATTGTATCATTTTTATATTGAGTGGACAAATATGGACTTGGTTATGAAAATTTAAAGGTTATATGTTAAGGTTAAATTAGTAAATTAGTTAATAAGTAAATTAAAACAAAAGAAATAATGTATCATCTTCCTTAATTTGAAAGACAACAGATTATTGAAGAGGAAAAAGCCATTAAAATAGCTTCAAAGTTTGGCTAGCTGTCATCTATGCGTGTAAGTGATTTTTGACTCAGTTTTTAATGATTTCTATGTTTTCGGAGTCATTGTAACTCAATCTAGCTAGCTCAGGGATTAATTTTCAAAATTGTTAAAGGTTTAGGGTTTTTCCATTTATGAATCTATGTGTATTTTGATGTTTGATGATAGAAAATACATGCTTGTTAGATAAACAACATTTGTAAATTGATTTTTGATAAAATTGTTATTTAGGGATTTAGTTGAGAAATGTTGAAATTTTTGTTGGAACGCCGGTACCTCCATGGCACAGCGGAAAAAAATATATATATATACATTTCGGTGATCTAAACCATGGATCCATGTGCAAGGAACGAATCGGGGTGAAAAAGTTTCGAAATTACCAAAATTTCGATCTGAGTAGACAGTGAAGCCTAGGCAATGAGAATACTATTTTGATTTCGAATCCAAGCCGCAATCCTTATGATCCCGATCTCTACACAATCCACCTAGTTGACAAAGAATGGAAGAAATCCCCAAAAACTATTTTCAGAGATATTTTGCTTGATGGCTGCTAGACCTAATAGCAAAGCTTCGGGTTTATATATATATATATATATATATTCATTTTTTTAGGGTTTTTCTCCCTTTCTAAATATATCTCCCTTTATAATTGGTATGTATATATCGAATTAAATTTTAATCCGAACATAATAATCATAATTAAAATAAATAAATATAATAATGTTTTAACCGAAAATTATAATTACATTAATTATAATAAAGATTTGATAAACTATATTTATTTAAATTTATATCTGAACCAAATTCATATATTAATAGAATTATGTTCTCCTTATGTGTACAACATCCTTGTACATATAATATGTTCGATATTTGATTTCCCAATTAAATTAATTCTATAATTAATTTAATTCATGTGACAACCAAACACAATACCAACTATGTTTTATTCCATTCATTTCAACCATAGGGTGTGACCTTGTAGGTTCTTGTAATGTTAGCAGTAATACTAGAATGATTCTAATGTTACAAACAATAAGTGGCATCTAGCAATGCATCATTGCTACCTAAGTTACAAGAAGTCATGATTCGACATAACCTTTTGTGATTAATCTTTTACGCATTAATCCTTAAGTCCTTTATCTCTAGAATGGACACAAGTCATGGAATAGTCACACTTGCATAGTCTATCCCATGTTTCTTGATACCTTGAGTAGACTATGATACACAAATAAGTATGACATCTCATATCAACTTATTTGAGCATGGCCATGCATTTTTAGTCTCGCTCAATCAAGTGGCCTAAGATATTACTCCTATTATGTAGGAGGGACTTATCCTATATTGATCAACCATATCCCTCTACATAGATTGTGGTATATCCAACATTAGCCTTTATAAATCAACCAGTTATGGTGTATGTTTGACTATATCAAAATATACAACTCACGATGTTGGGATAATGATGATCTCAAGTCTGAGGATCATAACATATTAATCACTATGAGTAATGTTGTGACAATTACATAATAATCCAAGAAACATACTCATAGCAGGTTATTCCAATATGTTTTTCTCTAACACACATATTCATGCATTGATTCTGACACTCCATATCAATGACAACTCTTTATCATCAATCAACTACATGTTAGTCTTAATGCATTATTGTTGTCCTAGTCAACAATAATACTTGACTAAAGACCTTTTGAGAATAATCATATTATTCTCAGGACATTATTATAAAATAGTTTATTTATACACACAGAAAAGAAACTGAAATAATAATGGCAACGCCTTATATTAATAAACATGGTAAATCAAGTATGTTACTACAACCATCTCATGATTGATCTTTGGGCATACTCTTACAATTTTTTGGTTAAATTGTGAAATAAATGAAAAATATGGGCTACTAGGGACTTAATTGAAAGCCGGCTAGCATGGGTATAGGTTGAATTTCATGAATTTGTGTTTTTATGAGATAAGGACTAAATTGTAAAAAATGTTAAAATATTATAGGAAAAAGTGTAAAGTTGCCTTAATGTGTATTTTGGATTAAATTGAACAGAGTGATGATTAAATAAGCTAAATTTCTTATTATATAGATCAAGAAAAGTGAAATTTAGAATTAGATCGGGGAAAGAATAAGGTTTTGGACTAATCAACTCGTTTTATCGTTTTTGGTTTCGAGGTAAGTTCGTTTATAATAAGCATTGTTATAATTTGTTTTAAATGCTTTGATATTTCATAAATTGTGAATAGACCTTTCAAACATATTCGACGATGATTCGGTAAATATGACATCCCGGTTGAACCTTAGTAATAGATTAGGATACAAATGACATGGGGTAATATGATTTGGGTACTGGTCCATACGTCCTACTGGTGGCTGAGTTATCCGACATGTGTTACGGATACTCGTTAGCTTGTGTGACTAGCACTGTGTACTTCGTCATGACCGTCAGCTTGTGTGAGTAGACCGGTTGATAGCTCAAGAGTGAGCATTATATGTGATATGAGATTGAGATAGCTTCGGCTATGCGTGTGGCACTTAGGGTGCGAGCTTAGGCTGCGAGATTCTTGGGTATCTGATGGTATTTTGAATGGTTTAATGGGTATATCAGAGATGTGTTTGAGTATGAATTTGGTATGAGATGGTACAGGTATGTACATGAATCGTATAATCTTTGAAATGAGGAAATTTATGAAATTCCTAACTAACTTGGTGAATGAAAATGTAGTAGGTTTGTGAATCATCATGAGATATGTTATGTTATGTTTAAATTGCTTAAATTGTGCATATATGGTAAGTTGAGTTTAATGTTATACGAACTTACTAAGCTTTATAGCTTACTCTATTTATTTTTCGTGTTTTATAGTAAAGTCAAAGCTAGCTTGGATTCGGGAATCGTCGGAGACCTCATCACATTATCAAGCTATCACTTTGGTACTTTTGAACTTAAGTATATTGGGTATATGGCATGTATAGGAGCTTTGGTCATTTTGGTATATAATTTGGTAATGGATTTACCCTTTTGAGTTGTCTTGTAAATGATTATGGATGTATTATGATTTTAACCATGTGATTTGGCTTGTATTTGGTATGTTTTTCTCATGTGTATATATATAGGTAATTGATCTTGCGATGTGTGGTTGATTTGTGATAGAAGATGCTTGTTATAAATAGGAATTGTGGATATCAAATAGTTGAGTTTTGAATATTGATATGCTAGTAAATCTTGGTAAAATAATGCATGTTTAAAAGTGACCATTAGGTGAATTATGAATGTGAAGTTTGGTATGAAATTGAATGACATATTGTGGTATTTGTGTACCTTGTATATGTTGGTATTGAAATGGTATAATTTATGCTTGGTTGAGGTTGAATAAATGGCTTATTATATCATGTTTGGTGCCATTTGGGTTTGGTGTAGGCATATGAAAATTTTGGGTGGCAAAATGGCTTGGTAAACAACCTATTTTTCTCCACACGACCAGAGACACGGGCGTGTGTTTCAGCTGTGTGTGACACATGGTTAGGTTACACGGTCGTGTGTCCCCTGGTGTTGAATTAGAAATCAAGTCAGTATGCTCCACATGGCCCAGCACATGGGCGTGTGACTTAGCCGTGTGGCATAAGTCAGTATACCTTACAAGTTTGGCACGGCCTAGCATACAATCTGGCACATGGGCGTGTGTGGCCATTTCAAAGGGCACACAGGCTGGTCACACGGGCATATGGTTGGCCATGTGATCCAAGTCAGAAAGTTACATGGGGTCAGACACAGCCATATGATCTTATTTCGAATGTCCACATGGCCTGTGACACGGGCGTGTCTTCACACGGTCAGGCCACACGGGCTTGTCTTCACACGGCCAGGTCACACGGGCATGTGTCCCCTGTAGTACAAAAATTTTCTATGTTTTCCAAAAAATTCATAAGTTATCGATTTAGTCCCGAATCACCCCGAATACGCATTTTGGGCCTCGTAGGCTCGTATTAGGGATATTATGAATGTATGTGAATGATTTATATTTGAAATGGAAAATGTATGAGAAATATTTGTTTAATTGGGTTATAAGTCCGGTAATGCTCCGTAACCCTATTCCAGCAATGAATACGAGTGAGGGGTGTTATATTTATTGGTATCAGAGCTACGGTTTAGTCGATTCTTGGACTAACTTAGCGTGTGCGAGAGTCTAGCTATACATGCCATAAATAACCTGTGATAGTGTGATATCTCCTGACAGTTTAAAATGTGTTTTCATATAGTAAATGGATTCCAATCGAGGTGTAGCTGAATGTAGAAAGTAATGCGCCAGTCTCCATTCACGGTGTAACAACCCGTTTTTTGCATAAATAGGAACAGTGATTTTGGGACAACAAATCCAACATCAAAAAATTTATTTTATTAGTATTTTAATATTTACATCATGATATTAGAGATGTGTGAAATTTTCGTAACAAAATTTTATCGTTTAAGTGTTTAATTCGGTAAAAAGGACTAAATCATTTAAAGCGTAAAAGTTGTGTTCTATAAGCTAAAGGTGTCAAATAACTATAGAACTTAAAAGTGAAGGTTCTTATGTGGTAAATAGCCCATTTATGAGATAGTGGATGATAGTGGAGTGGCAATTGGTGTCATTATTAAATGTTTTTAAAGGGCAAAAGGGTAAATAGGTAATTAAAGTTAGTAATAAATAAAAGAAAGCCAAATATCATCATCTTCCATCCATTTACAACCGAAAATGGGGTTTAAAATAGCCATTGAAGAGCTTGGCATTCAGCCATGTTGTTTTTGCTCAAATAGGTACGGTTTTAACTCTGTTTTTATTAATTTCTACGTTTTTGAGCTCGATGTAGCTTAATCTAGCTAGCCTGTATCTTTGTTTTCAAAACTATGATAGATTTTGAATGATGCCATTGTTGAATGCTTGGTTATTTAGATATTTTATGATAGTTTATTAATGTTTGAAGCTAGATATATAAGTTTTATAAAGTAATTTTTTGACAAAAATGTGAATTAAGGATTAAATTGAGAAAAGTGTAAAATTCATGGTTAGATGTGTGAATAAACTAAAAATATCAGCTGTTAGTAGTATGGGTAAAATTCAGCTAGCATGGGCTTGTCCTTAATTGCATGAATTTGTAATTTTATGTGATAAGGACTAAATTGCAAAAATTTGTAATAAAAGGGGAAAAGTGTAATTTTGCCAAAATGTGTAAATTATGTTAAATTGAATGAATTAATGATTAAATAAGTAAATTTTGATATTATATAGATTGAGAAAAATGAGATTCAGATCTAGAACTGGGGAAAACAAAGTATCGGACTAGTCAATTCGTTCCGTCCTTGCTATAACAGATATTCGAACACTGGACCTCTAGTAAATCCACATTCCACTTAACCACCAAACCAGTAGACTTATTCTGATATGATTTTACAAATAACTTAATATAAGCCCATTGAACAAAGATAGGGCTTAATTCCAAAAATAATCAAAATTTGCCAAATACAAGGCTTGAACTTGGGACCTCACACACACACTAAGAACAGTTAACCAGTGAAGTAGATACACACTTGTGTCAATTAATTGCAGAACCAAAAATATAAAATTTTTACCGTTACAACTATACCCCTTAAAAGAAAATTTCAGCCTTGAAACTTACCTAATTAGAATATATGAGGATACTGCTAATGCATCGCATCCTTAGGCTCCCACGTGGCCTCCTCAGTGCTATGATTACGCCACAGAACCTTCAATACTGGGATAGACTTCCTTCTAATAACCTTTACATCATGATCCAAAATCTGAACTGGCTCCTCCTCGAAGGTCCAATTTGGCCTAACCTCTATCTCTTCAATAGGGACAATATGCGTGGGATCAGAGCGATAGCGCCTCAACATCGAGACATGAAACACATCGTGAATACGGTCTATCTTTGGAGGTAGCTCCAAATAATAAGCGGCTGGCCTCACTCGCTTCAGAATACGGTATGACCCAATAAACCTAGGGCTTAGCTTGCCCTTATGACCGAAACTCAGAATCTTTTTCCATGGCGAGACCTTGAGAAATACGAAGTCCCCCATAGAATACTCCATATCGTGTCTTTTTAGATCTGCATAAGATTTCTGTCTATCCGATGCCGCTTTCAGTCGATCTCGAATCAACCTGACCTTACCCTCAGTCTCAGAAATCCAACTCAGGACCCATAACACGTCCTTCACCCAACTCAGTCTAACACAAGGGAGTGCGGCACTTATGACCATGCAGAGCCTTGTAAGCTACCATCTGGGTGCTAGACTAGAAGCTATTATTATAGGCAAACTCCGCTAATAGTAGATACTCCTCCCAACTACCTCAGAAATCAATAACATAGCTCCTCAACATATCCTCCAGTATCTGAATCACCCTATCAGATTGACTGTAGGTTTGAGGATGGAACGCAGTACTGAAGTCCAACCTTGAACCCAAAGCCTCATGCAACTTTTTCCAAAATTGAGACGTGAAGCGAGGATCCCTATCGAAGATGATTGAAACCGGTACCCCATGCAGTCTCACTATCTATAAAATATAAAGCTTCGCTAGCTTTTGCAGAGAATAATCAATACGAACCGGTATGAAGTGGGTGAATTTAGTCAATCGATCCACGATGACCCATACTAAATCTTTCTTAGTGGGTGTTAGAGGCAATCCACTAACGAAATCCATCATTACACACTCCAACTTCCAAAAAGGAATCTTAACCAGCTGCAGCAAACTCGAAGGGTTAGTTGCACCTGAACCAGAACAGAGACAGGAAACTGTGGTAAGTAAAGGTAAGGGTGAGGTGGACCACAATGACCAGAAAACGATAAGTAAAGAGTACAAACCATGGGTGTCATACCCCAATGCGACAAGGAAAGACCGTACAGATGAACAATTTGGTAAATTCCTTCAACTATTAAAGAAATTACATATTAACTTACCATTTATCGAAGCTCTCTCGCAGATGCCAAACGCAGTCAAATTTTTAAGGGAGCTTCTAACAAACAAACGAAAGTTGGATGAGGTGTCGCATATGGAGTTGAATGCATTTTGCTCAACCATATTACAGAATAAGCTACTCAACAAATCAAAAGATCCAGGGAGTTTTACGATTCCTTGTTTAATTGGTAGTTTAGATGTTCATAATGCATTGGCTGACTTCGGGGCAAGCATTAATGTTATGCCTTATAAAATGTTTAAATAGCTAGGTCTTGGGAAACCCAAACGAACTAGGATGAGCATTCAATTGGCTGATAAAACCATTAGATTTCCTTGGGGTATCATTGAAGATGTTCTTGTTAAGATCGATAAATTTATATACCTAGTAGACTTTGTTGTTCTAGACATGGAAGAGGATAGTAACACACCTTTGATTTTAGGACGACCCTTTTTAGCGACTTCTAGAACCATTATTGATGTTGGTACAGGTGAACTCACACTTCGTGAGGGAGACGAAACAATCACCCTTCAAGCTCGTAATTCGAGTAACACATCAAAAATCGAAGGTGGTTGTATAAATCATTCTACTAGTACAGATCATGTGGTGAAACCCTCTATGCAGGAAATAGTTTCGAAGAACGCATATGAGCCATGTTCAAACAACAACAAAGGACCTATCTTTGAAGAACAAATGCTACAAATTGAGGAGCTAGATGAATGGCGGACATAGAAATCGAGAACACTTGATAAACTAAAACCGAGCCAAGACAAGCTCAATACCTCACCAAATCAACTTAAGGTTGGAGACAAAGTACTACTAGATGCAGTAAATCCTTGCATTGCCACTCCTAAACCTAATGAAGAAATTCCTCTTACGGTACTTAGTATTTTCCCATATGGTACAGTCGAGGTAATTCATCCCAAATTTGGCACATTTAAGGTAAACAATACCCATCTTAAACCTTATGTTGATAAAGTTGATAGCAGAGATGAGGAGTGTAAACTCCTCGCACCACCTTGACCTAGCTTAAGATTATAAATAAGCGCTTCTCGGGAGGCAACCCGAGCACTAACAGTAATGATTTATTTAAGTTTTAGCTTTTAACATCTAACATACTAACCAAATCATGGAACACAGGCTTTCTAAAGACCACACGGCCAAGCACACGGGCGTACATTAGGCCGTGTGAAAACAGGGTTAAATTTTTTTCCCCAACATGGGATGCGATAAGTTGCCATAGCCGTGCAACATGGTCGTGGGTGAAACTGCCAAAATACACGGGCGTGTGACACGCCCGTGTTTTGAAACTGTTAACAAACCTTTCAATTTAGCACGAGCGTTCAACACACCCGTGCCTAGCCCTCGTGGTCGACACTGTCACAATAACACGGGCCTGTGCCTGCATACACGGGCGTGGGAGAAGCGAACAAAGATTGACATGGCCGTGCAACATGGACGTGTACACCAATGCGCCCAATTTTGAAAACCACGAAACGCACGGGCTGAAACAAAGGCACACGGGCGTGCCCCACGACCGTTTGCCCCAATTTCTCTATAAACACCTATTATCTATTTTAGCTTTATCTTTATATTTTGAAATTACTTTTTATTTCCTGTTAATACTATTTTATCTTGAGTTTTTACAATTTTTATTTTCGGATATTTCATTATGAGTAAATATGCTTCATTATATTTCCTAAAGAGGAACTGATTTTATCACAATCATAAAAAGCTCCAAAGCACATCATCAAACAAGAACTAAAAACTCCATAAACCACTCATTCATCATCTGGCAGAAGGCTTCTTTAGCCTCTCTTCCTTGACTGCCTGATACGAGTTTAGACTTAGATTGCACTACCCTATGAATTGAGGCAGGCGCATTACTTTCAACATCCAGCTACAGCTCTATTGAGATCCATTTACTATATGAAAACACAATTTAAAACTGTTAGGAGATATTACACTATCACAGGTTATATATGGCATGTATAGCTAGACTCTCAGACACGCTACGTTAGTCCAAGAATCGACTAAATCGTAACTCTGATACCAAGAAATGTAACACTCTTTACCCGTATTCAATGTCCGAATAGGGTTACAGAGCGTTACCGGACATATCATACAATTACACATACATTTCACATACATTTTAAAATTTAGTATAATCTTCAATCAACGACATTAATATCAACCATTTGACAACCACAATACCTACTATCAATAAGCATCACAAAGCCAACCTCAATCACATAACATAAGTCATATGCACACATATATATACACAACCAAACCATAGACATTTACAAGCCAATTCAAATGGCTAAATTCATCATCAACTTATATACCAAAATAACCAAAGTTCCTATACATGCCATATATTCCAAAAACATAAATTCAAAAGTACTAAAATGATAGCTTGATAGTGTGATGACGTCTCCGGCAATCCTCGAATCCGAGCTAGATTTGAAATCACTATAAAACACAGTAAAATAAACAGAATAAGCTTCATAGCTTAGTAAGTTCATATGATAAATAAGTAGAATTTGCCAATTCATTTACAATTTAAAGAACATAAGTAAATGTAAGTAATACATTCAACTCAACAATTTGCACATTTCCATTATTCTATGTATCATGTACAAATTCATCAACTTTCACTTACGTTTTATATGAACTTATCAATTATCACTTACTTGCTAAACTTATCATGAGTACCTGAACCGATCCGTAACATTTCTTACATCTTCGTATCATCATATTTTCTCGTTGAACCATTTGAAATAATATTGGATACTCAGGAATCTCGCACCAAAGTGCCACCTACATAGCCAATGCTATCTCAATCTCATATCACATATTTGCTCACTCTCGAGCTATCAACTGGCCTGCTCACACAAGCTGTCAGTCAAGATGTAGCTACATGGTGCTGCTCACACAAACTGTCAAGTAACTGCAACACATGCCGGCATACTTAGCCACCAGTAAGAGGTACAGGACCAGCACTCGGATCACATAATCACAATGACCCCTAATGACATGTCACTAGTATCCTATCTATTCCTAAGGTTCAACTGGGAATTCTCACTATCTTAATGCTTTGTCGATAGATTCCACAATGAAATAATATCACAATTATAATATTTAAGCATATAAACACATATAACATTAAGCTTATTAATCATACAAACTTACCTCGGATGCAAAAACGGCGAAACAGGTTGATTAGTCAAGTACTTTATTTTTCCCCTGATCTAGATCTGAATTTCGCTTTTCTTGATCTATATGTAATCAAATTTAGCTTATTTAATTATCACTCTATTGAATTTAATCCAAAAAACTCATTAAATCACATTTACACTTTTGCCCCAAGTATTTCACAACTTTTATAATTTAGTCCTTATTTCATAAAAACACAAATTAATGCAATTTGATACCAACCCATGCTAGCTGAGTTTTCCTAGTACACATATCAGCCAATAATTTTCATTTATTTAATAGTTTACCCATAAACTTTCCACATTTCTCAATTTAATCCCTAATTTGCATTTTCACTAAAAATTACTTAACAAAACCTGTGTAACTATCATCAAACATTCAAAATCTATAATCAATCATTAAAATGCATGCCTATTCATCAATAGAAACATCCTAAATCTTTAACAATTTTGCAAAATGGTCCCTGGGCTAGCTAGACTAAACTGCAACGATCTCAAAAACATAGAAAACATTAAAAACTGAGCAATAAAACACTTACATGCATGGATAGCTATGACCGAATGCTTCAAACCCTTTCCATGGAGTTTTTAAGGTTAATTTTTAGTGGTTAAACACTTAAGAAGATGACCATTTGTTTCTTTATTATTTTACTAACACATATTTACCAATTTACTATATTAACCATTAAAATTGATCTAACCAGGCACATAAATGTCCACTGGATTAAACAATGGTCTATTTACCACTTAAACCATAGCTATTAGATACCTTTAGCTAATAGAACTAAATTTTTGCACTTTACAAGATTTAATCCTTTTTTATCGAATTAAACACTGAGACGATAAAATTTCTGAATGAAACTTTCACACAAGCACACTATCATGCTGTAAACATTAAAATAATAATAAAATAATTATTTCAACTTTATATTTTTGGTTCCGAAACCACTGTTCCGATTCGACTAGAAACGGGCTGTTACATTATATGCCATTTGGTTTATGTAGGTGATTGAAAGCTTGGGTGAGAAAAATGGCTTGGCAAATAGCCTATTTTTGTCCACATAGGCAGAGACACGGGCGTATGTCTCAGCCGTGAATGACATACAGTCAAGTGACACGGCCGTGTGTCCCCTGGTGTTTAGTTAGAAACCAAGTCAGTATGCTCCAAACGGCCCAGAACATGGGTGTATGACTTGGTTATGTGGTATAAGTGAGTATAACTTACAAGTTTGACACGGCCTAGCACATGGCCAGGCACACGGGCGTGTGTGGCTATTTCGAAGGGTACATAGACTGGTCACACGGGCGTGTGGTTGGCCGTGTGACCTAAGTTAGAGAGTTACATGGGGTCAGAGACGGGCTGGGACACGGCCATGTGTTCCCATTTCGAATGTTCACACGGCCTGTGACATAGGCTGTGTGAGACACACATCCGGGCCATACGGGCGTGTGTCCCCTGTATTTTGTAAAATTTTTTAAGTTTGTCAAAAATTTCCTGAGTTATCAGTTTAGTCTCAAACTACTCGTAAAGCATGTTTTGGGCCTCGTAGGCTCGAATTAGGGATGTTATGAATGATTGTGAATGTTTTATTTTTGAAACGGAAAAATGTATGAGAAATGTATGTTTATTTGTGAAATAAGTCTGGTAATGCTTCATAACCCTATTCCGAAAATGAATACAGATAAGGGGAGTTACAATTCTGGTACATGTTGTACGTTATTTAATGTTCTAATGACTCCATTGAACCTCTTAATTTTGATTGTGTCAATACCTGCATTTCTACATAAAACATTATTTCCCATCAAAACAACACATCCAAACACTATTTCATATATTTTAAACCAATCCTCGCTTACTTTAGAGTTGTCGATAGAAGTAATTCGGAGTTCACCCTCATTGTAGTCTTCTATTACATCAGCTTTCCCAGATTTTTCCAGTTGTTTTCCTTTTTAAACCAATCCTCGATTACTTTAGAGTTGTCGATAGAAGTAATTTAGAGTTCACCCTCATTGTAGTCTTCTATTACATCAGCTTCCCTAGATTTTTCTGGTTGTTTTCCTTTTTAATTCATAACCTACCTTTTGATCTTATTTTGCAACTTATAGCATTAAAACTTAATGTTCACTTTCTTATTTTGTAATTCGGAGTTCACTTCTTTTTGATCTATACACATTCAAATTTAACTCCTTTATTCACCAAATCATTCAATTCAATCCATACACACATATTTAGGGTATTTTACAAATTAGCCCTTACATTTTCACATTTTATCACTTTTGTCCCTAATTTATAAAATCACAAAATACACATAATTTCATATTACACATGCTAGGCCGAATTTTCCTCTAGCCCATATAAGCCCATATATTTCATTTATTTCACATTTTAACCCCTCAAGTTCTCATTTTCACCAGTTAGTCCAAAATACTCAAATTCATCAAAAATTCAAATACAAAACATATTAATGCAACACATATCTTTCATTTTTCATCAATTAACATCACAAAGCTCAGAAAATCAACAATGACATCTCATGAAATCATTAACAATTTCAGAAATTGAGGCACGAGCTTAATAGAACACAAAGCATTGATCACAAAAACGTAAAAATTATCAAAAACTGAACAAAACTCATACTTTAATCAAGTCTTTCAATGGCCAAATGTTAAAACACAATACCCTAACTGTAACGCCCCCACGCCCGAAACTGTCACCGGAGTCGAGCTTGAGGGGTTACCGAACATAATTTATCAAATTAAGAACTTCAAATCATTTGTTTCTACATTCACAGCTTTCTAGCTACCCGCGTCACAATTACAAGAAAAATCATATCTCGAGTTATGAAACTCGAAATCAAGATCCGTAAATTTTCCCTAAATCTAGACTCATATATATATTTACTAATACTTTTATAGAATTTTTGGTTGGGAAAATTAGTACAGTTTATTAGTTAAAGTCTACCCTATTTCAGGGTTTGACTGCTCTGACCTCTATGTATTACGAATCAGATATCTCTCTATACAGAATTTCAATGACTATGAGATTTGTTTCTATTAAAACTAGACTCAACAAGGAATCTGTAAATATAAATAATTACTTCTAATTATTTTTTTACAATTTATTATGAATTTTTAAAGTCAGAACAGAGGATCCAGAAATCACTCTGGCCCTATTTCACAAGGTTTCAAATATCTCGTAAAGTATAATTTATATGCCTGTTTTTTTTAGTCCATATGAAAATAGACTCATTAAGATTCAATTTCATAACTTTCTCATCATTTAATTACATTTATAATATTTTTAGTGTTTTTTCAAATTCATGTCATTGCTACAACAATATTCTGTTTTAAGGCAAATTTCATCTTTTCATGAGTTGTTATGAACTAGATAACCTATTAAACTTCCATGATATCAAACATGATCTAAATTTAACCATCACCATGACTTATCAATATCAAACATTTTCTCAACCAATCATGGCCATATCATAAAATTATTTACACAAAATAAGTATATTGCTATACATGCCATACTTAAGTTTTACAAGCCATTTACCCAGATGAAAGTCCTTTAGATAGTGTGATCGAACCTTCGACCCGTCCCGATTCCCGAGCTGGCTTGTTCAAAACTACAGTAAATAAAGAGGAGGGAGTAAGCATAAATGCTTAGTAAGTTCATATGTAAATAACAAGTAACATAACAATACAAATATACCAAACAACTTTAGCATGGTATCACCAAAACATATGTCATATTTCTAAATATCATTCATCATCTTACCACCTTATTGTTGTTGTATCTATTATCAACCCGAGGGTTAAGAACATACCTGTCCAAAGTGTCCATTTCACAACACTTACCAATACGTCGCTTGCATCTTAAGTGTTCTTTCATTTCACTAGAAATTTCACCTGTTGAACACATCGGAATACAACTCGGATACACGGATAATTTGCACATAAGTGTCTCATATGTAATTAAGAAATCATGTAACCCGGCCCTAAGTGAACTCGGACTCAACTCATCGAGCTCGGGCGTTCGTATCTATAAGTGAACTCGGACTCAACTCAATGAGTTTGGATGCCTAGTTACATCTCACGAACTCGGACTCAACTCAATGAGTTCGGACATTCGCATCCATAAGTGAACTCGGACTCAACTTAACGAGTTCGGATGCTCAACCATCCTAGTGACATGTCACTTGTATCCTAATCTATTCCTAAGGTTCAAACGGGCTTTTTCCCTCGATCTCACATTTGTCGTCTTCCATGGAATATCGGAACCGATACTCGGTAGCAATTCATATTTATCAAGTAGTAAACATAATTTGCATATTACTCAACATTAACCACAAAGCATAATATTTCACGATTAAAAATCAGCGTATGATATAATTAACATCAATAACTTAAAAATAACAATTATGCTACATTATTTACACATGAACTTACCTTGGTACAAAAATATAAAGATTTTGCAATTTAGTTCACAATCTTTTCTTTTCCTCGATCGCGACTTGAATCTCGTTTCTCTTGATCTATAATGCCAAATTAATCTTATTTAATACATACATTCATCAAAACAGCATTTAATAAGAACTTTGGAAAAATTACACTTTTGCCCTTAAACTTTTGCATAATTACACTTTTGCCCCTAGGCTCGGGAATTAAACTTCATCCTTTATTATTATGTTTTATGACATGCTGATCATTTTTCCCTTCTATGGTAACATCAAATTCACACTCTAACATGTACTTATGACTATTAGGTATTTTTACCGATTAAGCCCTTTTACTCGTTTTCGCTTAAAACCGAGTAGTACAAGTTGTCTAACATAATTTAAAACCTCATATTCTATCATAAAACACCAAAATACACAAATTTCACCTATGGGCATTTTTCTAAATATGAACCCTAGGTTGAATTATTGCTAGCATAAGCTTAATCGAGCTACCGGGATTCCAAAAACACAAAGAACATTAAAAACGGGGCTTGGAATCACTTACTATAGAGCTTGGAAGCTTGAAACAAACCCTAACTATGGAGAACCCTTGAAATTTCGGCCTAATGAAGAAGATAGACAAAAATTGGCTTTTAATTTTGTTTTTAATTCATTTTAATAACTAAATGACCAAAATGCCTTTACTACTAAACTTTCAAAAAATTCCATCCATGTCCAATTTTTGTCCATAGACTTACAAATTGGTCAAATTTCTATTTAAGACCTCCTCATTAATATTCCAAAACAATTTCATACTAAAAACTCCTAGAATGCAAGTTTTACAAATTATTCGATTTAGTCCCTAGTTTTAATTTAAGCACTTTAGGCATAGGATTTCATCACGAAATTTTCACACAATCATGCAATCATATCATAAACATCAAAATAATTATAAAATAATTATTTCTATCTCGAATTTGTGGTCACGAAACCAGTATTCCGATTAGGCCCTAATTCGGGATATTACAACTCTCCCCCTTTTAAGAATTTTTGTCCTCGAAAATCTTATCGGTAAACAGGTGTGTATTGGTTTCTCGTAGTTTCTTCAGGTTCCCATGTAGTCTCTTCTACCCTGTGCTTTTGCAACAATACTTTCACGAGAGTGACACTTTTATTTCTTAATTGTTTGACTTCTCGAGCTAAAATCTTAATCGGTTCTTCTTCGTAAGTCATATCTGGTCGTAGTTCAATTTCTGTCGGTGAAATTATATGTGAAGGATCCGAATGATACCGACGTAACATAGATACGTGGAACACATCATGAATCTTCTCTAATTCAGGTGTAATGCTAGCCAATATGCTACCGGTCCAACTTTTTCAATTATTTCATACGGTCCAATAAAACGTGGATTTAACTTGCCCTTCCGTCCAAATCTTAGGACTTTCTTCCATGGAGACACTTTCAAAAATACCTTATCACCAACTTGAAACTCGATTTCCCTTCGTTTCAAATCCACATAAGATTTCTGTCTATCTGAAGCAGCTTTCAAACAATCTCGAATCACTTTCACCTTTTCTTCGGTTTCTTTTATTAGATCAACTCCATAAATCTGATTTTCCTTGAGTTCAGTCCAATACAATGGTGTCCGACATTTACGACCATACAATGCTTCATAAGGTGCCATCTTCAAACTCGTCTGATAACAATTATTATAAGCAAATTCTACCAATGGTAAGTACCTTTCCCAACTATCTTGAAATTCCAATACGCAACATCTGAGCATGTCTTCAAGAATCTGAATTACTCTCTCTGATTGTCCATCAGTTTATGGATGAAAGGCAGTGCTGAAATTTAACTTTGTACCTAATGCCTCTTGCAACTTTTGCCAAAATCGTAAGGTAAACCTCGGATCTCTATCCGAAATGATTGATAAAGGTATCCCATGAAGTCTAACAATCTCTCGGATATACAATTCAGCCAACTTATTAAGAGAATAATTCGTACGTACCGGAATAAAATAAGCCGATTTAGTCAGTTTGTCAACTATTACCCAGATGGCATTTTTCTTCCCCGGAGTTAACAGCAACCCTGATATAAAATCCATAGTAATCCGGTCCTATTTCTATTCAGGAACCATGATAGGCTGGAGTAATCCCGAAGGTACTTGGTGTTTAGCTTTGACTTGTTGACAAACTAAGCACTTTGATACAAACTCGGAAATATCTCTTTTCATTCCACTCCACCAGTACATTTTCTTCAAGTCATTATGCATTTTCTTACTGCCCGGATGAACCGCCAAACAACCATTATGTGCTTCATGCAAAATATTTTGAATCAACTCATCATTTTTCGGTACACAAATCCAATTTTTAAACATCAAGCAACCATCAGAACCGATTCTGAAATCTGATCCCGTATCATCTTCACACTGTTTTCTCTTGGCTTGCAAATCTTGATCATTTTTCTGAGCTTCAGAAATCTCTTGTAAAAACATCGGTCTTGTTCTTAACTCTGCTAGAATCGAACCATAATTTGATATCTTTAACCGAGTGTTCATAGTTCTCAAAGCAAATAGCAATTTTCTGCTTAAAGCATCGGCGACCACATTCGCTTTTCCCGGATGGTAATCAATAACAAGCTCGTAATCTTTCAATAACTCCAACCATCTTCGCTGTCTCAAATTCAAGTCTTTTTGTGACATCAAGTACTTAAGACTTTTGTGATCGGTATATACTCGGCACTTTTCACCATACAAATAATGTCGCCAAATCTTCAAAGCAAACACCACTGCAGCCAATTCCAAATCGTGAGTAGGATAATTCCTCTCATGAGGTTTTAACTGCCTCGAAGCATAAGCCACCACTTTTCCTTCTTGCATGAGTACACACCCCAAACCATTTAGAAAAGCATCACTATACACCACAAATTCTTTTCCTGATTCAGGTTGTATCAACACTGGTGCTTCAGTTAATAACTTTTTCAATTCTTCGAAACTCTGTTGACATTCTTCTGTCCATTCAAATTTAACATCCTTTCGGAGTAGTCTAGTCATAGGAGCATCAATTATAGAAAATCCATTTACAAACCGCCGACAATACCCAGCTAGCCCCAAGAAACTCCTAACTTCAGTTACATTTTTCGGTGGTTTCCAATCAACAATGGTTGAAATTTTACTAGGATCAACCCGTATACCATCACCTGAAACAATATGGCCCAAAAATCCAACTTCCCAGAGCCAAAATTCACTTTTACTAAACTTAGCATACAGCTGCTTATCTCTCAAAGTTTGCAAAACTATCCTCAAATACTCAGCATGCTCTGTCTCATCTTTTGAATAAATTAAAATATTATCTATAAACACCACAACAAAGTTGTCCAAGTATGGACGAAATATGCGATTCATTAAATCCATAAACACAGCAGAAGCATTTGTCAACCCAAATGGCATAACTAAAAATTCATAATGACCGTACCTTGTTCTAAAAGTAGTTTTAAGCACATCTGACTCTTTCACTCACTGCTGATAATACCAAGATCTCAAGTCAATCTTTGAAAACCATGTCGCTCCTTTTAGCTGATCAAACAAATCATCAATTCTCTGCAATGGATACTTGTTTTTGATTGTCACCTTGTTTAACTACCGATAATCAACACATAATCTCATAGAACCATCCTTCTTTTTCACAAATAACACGGGAGCACCCCAAGGTGAAAAACTTGGTCCCACAAAGCCTTTATCAGTCAACTCTTGCAACTGCGACTTTAATTCTTTCAACTCTGTTGGTGCCATTCTATATGGAGCAATCGAGATTGGAGCTATTCCCGGTATCAAATCTATACCAAATTCTACTTCCCTGACTGGAGGCAAACCCGATAATTCTTCTGGAAATACATCCGTAAATTCACACACAACCGACACTGATTCAACTTTCTTTTCAACTTCTTTTGTATTAATTACATACGCCAAATAAGCTTCAAAACCCTTTCTAAAATATCTCTGAGCCGACATCGAAGAAATCACACTAGACAATGCCTCTGATTTATCTGATTCAACCCATAGAGTTTCACCGTTTTCACACTTTAATTCTATAACCTTTTCTTTGCAATTTACTATAGCATCATGCAATGTCAACCAATCCATACCCAAAATAACATCAAATTCATCAAACGGCAACAACATCAAGTCAGCCGGAAAGTAATGACCCCGAATCATTAAAGGGCATTTCTTGTATACTTTATCAACTATCACATATTTGCCTAACAGATTCGACACTCTAATCATAAATTCTGTGTTCTCAACAGGTATATTCATACTAGACACCAGTTTCATGCATACATATGAATGAGTAGAACCGGGATCAATCAAAGCAATAACATTAGTATCATAAAGAGAAAATGTACCGGTAATCACATCGGGTGAGGAAGCATCTTCACGCGCTTTAATAGCATAAGTTCTAGCTGGAGCTCTTCCTTGAGATCTAATCTGCTGCATCTCTGCTACATTCTTCTTCGCTTGTTTCACTTCCACTTTTCTCGGATACCTTCCCTCGAGTCTACACCACTAGCTTTTACATTCTGAAATTTTTCTTTCTCGGCTCTCTCAAGCGCTCTAATAAAATGATCCGAAAACCACATCGAAAACATTCATTTGCTCTGCGGACCAAAATGATTTCTACCACACCGGCACACTCGGGTTTAACAGATCTCGTATTTCCCACACTAGCCGCAGTAGTCCGAGATTTAGGACCCACATTTCGCTTCTTAAATTTCCATATGATTGCCCAAATGAAACTTGGGAACGAGGATTCATATTTCTTGACTTTCCGATTTGTTGTGAGGGTGCATTACTCATTGGTCTTTTCTTCCAATTTCGTGTTTTAGATTCTACCTTTTTCTTTTCCTTCAGTAATTCTTCAGCCTTGCAAGCTCAATCGACAAGTACCACCATTTCTTTTAGTTCAAGGATCCCAACAAATACCTTAATGTCTTCGTTAAGCCGTCTTCAAATCGTCGGCACATCTTGGCTTCAGAGGAACATATTCCTGCATACTTACTCAATCGAACAAACTCTCTTTCATATTCGAGATCATCATATTACCTTGCTTCACTCAAGAAACTCTTTACATTTCGATCAATAAATCTTTCACTAATATATTCCTTCCAAACTCTTCTTGAAAGAATTCCCGTGTTACCCTCTCTTTGGTACCACCAAATCAAAGTCTTCCACCAATTATAGGTGAATCTCTCAACAAAGATGTAGCACATTTCAAACATTCTTCGGTGTACAAGATAATTCATCAAATACCGGATAGAATTTTCAAGCCGAACTCGCTTTCTCTGCATCATCATCAATATTTGCTCAAAATTCTTTAGCCCCTTATTTATGAATTCTGTCAAAGGGGGTTCTGTGAAATTTTATCATATCCACTCCCTGAGGCATCGGAGGCATAGGTTGAGGAATTGGGGGAGGTGGGGTAGGTCGTACATTTGGGTTCGTACGAACGAACTCAGTGTACCATGCACTCATCATTTGGGAAAGGCTTTCCAATCCTTTCTCCTCATCCCCGACCAACAAGAGGAGGTGAGTTTTCGATCGTGCTGCCTTCAAATGAGTGGCGCATTACTCTCTACTTCATCGCCACAGTGGATCAGATCCATTTACTATATAAAAATCATTTAAAAAGGTCAGAAGTCGTCACACTATCACAATTCATACATATGGCATGTTTAGAAAAATCCAACTAAACCTGCTCTAATACCACCAAATGTAACGCCCCCACGCCCGAAACCATCGCCGGAGTCGAGCTTGAGGGGTTACCGAACATAATTTATCAAATTAAGAACTTCAAATCATTTGTTTGTACATTCACAGCTTTCTAGCTACCCGCGTCACAATTACAAGAAAAATCATATCTCGAGTTATGAAACTCGAAATCAAGATCCGTAAATTTTCCATAAATCTAGACTCATATATATATTTACTAATTCGTTTCTAGATTTTTGGTTGGGCCAATTAGTACAGTTTATTAGTTAAAGTCTCCCCTATTTCAGGGTTCGACTGCTCTGACCTCTATGTATTACGAATCAGATATCTCTCTATACAGTATTTCAATGACTATGAGATTTGTTTCTATTAAAACTAGACTCAACAAGGAATCTGTAAATATAAATAATTACTTCTAATTATTTTTTTACAATTTATTATGAATTTCTAAATTCAGAACAGAGGATCCAGAAATCACTCTAGCCCTGTTTCACAAGGTTTCAAATATCTCGTAAAGTATAATTTATATGCCTTTTTTTTTAATCCATATGAAAATAGACTCATTAAGCTTCAATTTCATAACTTTCTCATCATTTAATTCCATTTATACTATTTTTAGTGATTTTTGAATTCATGTCATTCTTTGTAGCAATATTCATTTTAAGGCAAATTTCATCTTTTCATGAGTTGTTATGAACTAGATAACCTATTAAACTTCCATGATATCAAACATGATCTAAATTTAACCATCACCATGACTTATCAATATCAAACATTTTCTCAACCAATCATGGCCATATCATAAAATTATTTACACAAAATAAGTATATTTCTATACATGCCATACTTAAGTTTTACAAGCCATTTACCCAGATGAAAGTCCTTTAGATAGTGTGATCGAACCTTCGACCCGTCCCGATTCCCGAGCTAGCTTGTTCAAAAATATAGTAAATAAAGAGGAGGGCGTAAGCATAAATGCTTAGTAAGTTCATATGTAAATAACAAGTAACATAACAATACAAATATACCAAACAACTTTAGCATGGTATCACCAAAACATATGTCATATTTCTAAACATCATTCATCATCTTACCACCTTATCGTTGTTGTATCTATTATCAACCCGAGGGTTAAGAACATACCTGTCCAAAGTGTCCATTTCACAACACTTACCAATACGTCGCTTGCATCTTAAGTGTTCTTTCATTTCACTAGAAATTTCACCCGTTGAATACATCGGAATACAACTCGGACACACGGATAATTTGCACATAAGTGTCTCATATGTAATCAAGAAATCATGTAACCCGCCCCTAAGTGAACTCGGACTCAACTCATCGAGCTTGAGCGTTCGTATCTATAAGTGAACTCGGACTCAACTCAATAAGTTCGGATGCCTAGTTACATCTCACGAACTCGGACTCAACTCAACGAGTTCGGACATTCGCATCCATAAGTGAACTCGGACTCAACTCAACGAGTTTGGATGCTCAACCATCCTAGTGACATGTCACTTGTATCCTAATCTATTCCTAAGGTTCAAACGGGCTTTTTCCCTCGATCTCACATTTTTCGTCTTCCATGGAATATCGGAACCGATACTCGGTAGCAATTTATATTTATCAAGTAGTAAACATAATTTGCATATTACTCAACATTAACCACAAAGCTTAATATTTCACGACTAAAAATCAGCGTATCATATAATTAACATCAATAACTTAAAAATAACAATTATGCTACATTATTTACACATTAACTTACCTTGGTACCAAAATATAAAGATTTTGCAATTTAGTCCACAATCTTTTCTTTTCCTCGATCGTGACTTGAATCTCGTTTCTCTTGATCTATAATGCCAAATTAATCTTATTTAATACATACATTCATCAAAACAGCATTTAATACGAACTTTGGAAAAATTACAATTTTGCCCTTAAACTTTTGCATAATTACACTTTTGCCCCTAGGCTCGGGAATTAAACTTCATCCCTTATTCTTATGTTTTATGACATGCTGATCATTTTTCCCTTCTATGGTAACATCAAATTCACACTCTAACATGTACTTATGACTATTAGGTATTTTTACTGATTAAGCCCTTTTACTCGTTTTCGCTTAAAACCGAGTAGTACAAGTTGTCTAACATAATTTAAAACCTTATATTCTATCATAAAACACCAAAATACACAAATTTCACCTATGGGCATTTTTGCAAATATGAACCCTAGGTTGAATTATTGCTAGCATAAGCTTAATCGAGCTACCGGGATTCTAAAAACGTAAAGAACATTAAAAACGGGGCTTGGAATCACTTACTATGGAGCTTGGAAGCTTGAAACAAACCCTAACTATGAAGAACCCTTGAAATTTCGGCCTAATGAAGAAGATAGACAAAAATTAGCTTTTAATTTTGTTTTTAATTCATTTTAATAACTAAATAACCAAAATGCCCTTACTACTAAACTTTCCAAAAATTCCATCCATGTCCAATTTTTGTCCATAGACTTAGAAATTGGTCAAATTGCTATTTAAGACCTCCTCATTAATATTCCAAAACAATTTCATACTAAAAACTCCTAGAATGCAAGTTTTACAAATTATTCGATTTAGTCCCTAGTTTTAATTTAAGCACTCTAGGCATAGGATTTCATCACGAAATTTTCACACAATCATGCAATCATATCATAAATATCAAAATAATTATAAAATAATTATTTCTATCTCGAATTTGTGGTCACGAAACCACTATTCCGATTAGGCCCTAATTCGGGATATTACACTAACCTTTCATTCTTTAATTTCAACAAACCAAGAAAAGATGGACACAAAATGCATGTTTTGTTATAATTAATAACATTGATTTATACAATTACTTAATGTTACCTTTATAAAATCATTTCAATTCGACTAACTAATGTCCATCAATGTCATTTAATTAGAACCATGGTCTATCTGCATCATAAGGACCTCACATATATAAAGACAAAGCAATTCGGCACTTTAACAAATAGAGCACATCTTTTGCATTATCTGCAATTAGGTCCTTTTTCATAAATTGGCACACAAACAGTAAAATTTTCATATAGAATTTTCACACATATCAATTCACATACTATAAACACGAAAAATAATATTAAAATATTTTTTTGACTCAGATTTGTGGTCCCAAAACCACTATTTCAACTAGGGTCTAAATCGGGCTGTTACAACTCCCCCTTAGGGATTTTCGTCCCCGAAAATCTTACTATTGAACAGAGTCAGATATTGCTCTCTCATAACATCTTTGGGGTCCCACGTAGCCTTTTCAACACCGTGTCGATGCCATAACACTTTTACTAACGAATTTTTCTTATTTCTCAATTCTTTAATCTCGCGAGCTAAGATACGGATCGGTTCTTCTTTATATGTCATATCGGACTGAATTTCTATCACATATGGAGAAATTACATATAAGGGATCTGATCTGTATCATTAAAGCATCGATACGAGAAATACATTATGAATCTTTTCTAACTCAGATGGCAATAAAAATCTATATGTAACTGGCCCGATACACTCAATAATCTCAAACGGTCCAATGAACCTCGGACTCAATTTGCCTTTTTTACTGAATCGGAGTATTTTCTTCCACAGAGATTGTAACACCCTAAACTTGGCCTAGACGTTATGGCCGAATCTATGATGTCACATTGAAGTGTGTTCAAAAAATGTAGTTCCGTTGGAAAAATCCGTACTATATAAAAATCTCATTGTGATCTTTAAGAAAATTTATCATTCTTTGTTCGTTGTTAAAACCCAAGTTGATATAGCAAAGTGTTACTTACATTAGTTTGTAATTGTACTTTTAAAACAAAGTTTGTTTAAATTTGTTACGATAGTGTGGTGTTTTGAAAGCATGTATTCTTTTTAGTAAAACCGCGGCCTATGCTAACAGATATGATTTAAAGTAAATAAATTCCCAAACCAAGGAAAAACTTTAAGAGGCCTTATTATATAACTGAAACCCAAATTAAAAAAAAAACTTCAAGAATGAAAATTTAAAACAGTAGCAAAAGCAAACGTTTAGCCCCTATCGAGTCCCTCGCAGCACCAACCCGCCTAAGGATTACCTACACAGGAGAGCAGAAAGTGAGTTTATGAAAACTCAATGTGTAATCCTTTAACAAAAAACAATCATACAGTAAGCAGATATAGTCTGGGCCTAAGCCCGATTTAGTAGCAGTTCAATCTCAGTTAGGGCCTTAGCCTAATACAGTAATAATATCAGTGTGGGCCTTAGCCCATCTCAGTAACAGTAACAGAAATGCAATCATAAAATCCTACCCATTCATCCTCTACACTCCATTCCGTCCAGCCCTACACTCTATGTGGGGATAAAATCGACCCACCCATCCTTACACTCCAAAATATAGCACCGGTTGTGGCACTAAAATAGTATTTGCAGCAAAGCTGCCAGTAATAGGCTTATAGCCTTTCAGTACACTTCCTCCAATATCATATATCCCACCCCATGCAATGCAACATAAAATAAATGTATATACAGTAAAAATGGCATGCTCAAACAGTCTTACATCACATAGGGGTATATCAATCATTTACCTCATAGGGGTATAACAGTCATTTCATCATATCAGGGTTTAGGTATACTTACTGACCCAACAGTAGGCCTACAGTCATCTCAGGCAACCTGTGCAACCTTAACAGTCAAACAGTGAAAATAGGCCTAAGCCCATAATACGGCCCATGTGGGCCCACACGCTCGTGTGGCCTATAAAGCCCAAAAATGACCTTGGCCGTATGAGCTACACAGCCTGCCCCAGTAATCTCCACACGTCCGTGTAGTTTACCCGTGTGGGGCCACGAGCCCATAGGGCCCACACGGCCATTTTGGCCCAACATGGCCTCAAACGACCTAAGCCCATAAAAACGTTCATGGTGGCCTCTACGATCAAACGCCCACATTTTGTGCATTCGGCTCACTACACGAGCGAGCTCACACTCATGTAGCGACACTAGCCATATTTTTTGGCTTTTGTCAAATTATGATTAAAGTAGTGTGATTATACACCTGTTTGCAAAAAGAGTGCAGTCCCCACGAACACCAACCTAGATTCAATCACGACCCAATGTCAGTCCTTAAATCATTAGGGTTAAACACCCTCTTACAAACACTTAATCCTCAATATAGTACACGTTACCTACCTTGTTTGAGCAAATATGGTTTACTCTCCCTTTAAACTAGTGATCACAATTGACTTCCAAATCCTTGACACAATCTGCATTGTATCCTAATCTTATTAACTTTCAGCATGAACGAAAATAACTATAACCAAAATATCAAAAACTTACCACCACGTCAAACTAAGAATGGTTGATAAAAGTAATCGGCCTATACCCACACCAAAGTTGAATACACAAGATAATAGAGGCAAAACGGAATGATTGTACCTTAACCAGGAAACAGCAATACCGAAAGATGTTAGATGAAACTTTTAGTGTGACCGAAAGAGAGAAAGATTTACCACTTATCCATACAAGTCGAAAAAAAATAGCCCAGAACCGCAAGAGAAGAAGGAGAAATATTTGGCTTAGCCCTTAGTTGCAAACAAGAAAGAGTTGTGAGTAAAAAGAAATAAGATATTTGGCCAAGGAACACTAGCCAATTGGGAAAGAAAAGGAGAAGAGAATCAGCCTAAACTAAGAGCTAGCAATCAAAAGAATAGAATAGGAATAGAGTATTCAGCTACAACAGTTAAGATGAAGAGAGGGAAAAAGTAAGAGGCACTCGGTTCCAAAAACACAGTTGAGAAAGAGGGAAAAAGAGTGAGTTCGGCCAAAAGGAGAAAGAAGCACTAGCAGAAACAGTTGCCCAAAATCAAAGTAGGCAAAACCGCACGACACCCTAAAGGGAAAACGAACACAATCGACCACCAAGCAACAGAAACCCCAAAAGCACACAGAAATCGAAATTAGAGAAAGAGCCAAACTAAGCCAAAACTCTGTGTGCCCACAATCCCAAATTCAGCACAACTCCTTCTCTCCCCTCAACTCCCCATGATTTTCTCCCCAAATCTCTCCATATTCATTCAAACCGAACACTCTTCTATCCACTTCCCAAATCCCCTCCTAAAATCTCTCCAACCTTTCCACTATTTAGACTTTGAATGGAACACAAATTCTAGCCGTCCAGCTCAGCAAAAATATTAATCCCATTGCGCATGCAAGAATTTGAACTCAGGTCTCCTAGCAGAAATAACATGCCACTATCCCCTAAACTAGCATGCTTTTTATGACACAGCCTTACCATATTTATTTAAGAACCCTACTGTCAAGAGACAGGTTTTATTCAAGCAAAAACAAAATTTTGCGTAAGCCAAAGCTTGAACTCAGGACTTCTCCAACACTCCTCAGGACACGCAACATAACATACAAATTTAATCACTTAAAATTTGGGGCGTTACAGAGATACTTTCAGAAACACTTTATCCCCAATCTAAAACTCAATATCTTTTCGTTTCAAGTTTGCATACGCTTTCTGTCGATCGGAAGCTACTTTCAGACTATCTCAGATTGTTTTTACTTTCTGTTCAGTCTCTTTGATCAAATCAACCCCGTGAATCTTATTCTCATTGAGCTCAGTCCAATACAAAGGTGTACGGCATTTTTTACCATATAAGGCTTCGTACAATGCCATATGAATGCTCGATTGAAAACTATTATTATAAGTAAATTCAATCAATGGAAAATACTATTCCCATGTACCCTCAAACTCAAGAATGCAACATCTCAACATATCCTCGAGAGTCTAAATAATCCGCTCGGATTGACCATCCGTCTGCGGGTGAAAAGCAGTACTGAAGAGCAATTTTGTACCTAAAGCCTCTTGCAGTTTCTTCCAAAACCGCTAAGTGAATCTCAGATCTCTATCTAACACAATAGACAATGGCATCCCATGCAACCTCACAATATCTAAAATGTATAACTTAGCTAATTTATCAAGTGAGTAGTCAGAGTGTACCAGAATAAAATGAGCTAATTTCGTCAATCTATCAACTACAACCCAAATTGCATCCTTCTTTTTCGAAAATAGAGGTAAACCCGAAACAAAATCCATCGTCACTCTATTCCATTTCCATTCAGGAATCATAATCGGTTGTAACAAATTGGATGGCACCTGATGTTTAGCTTTAACTTGCTGACAGATCAAACATTTTGAAACAAAGTCAGAGATATCTCTTTTCATTCCAAACCACTAGTAATGTTGTTTCAAATCATTATATATTTTCGTACTACCCGGATGTACTGATAGATAACTATGATATGCTTCTTTCAAAATCATCTGTATCAAATTTGGATTTCTTGAAACACAAATCCGACCTCGGAATCTTAGAAAATCATCTTTATCAATTCGATATTCAGAATCAGAATCCAAATCACACTAAGCTCGTTTTTCTATAATCTCATTATCAACCTTCTAAGCTTCACAAATCTGCTGAATAAATAACAGTCTCACTTTCAACTTAGCTAAAATTGAGCTATCAACAGGCAAAGTCAATTAAGTATTCATTGCATGCAAAGCAAACAAAGATTTCTGACTCAAAGCATCAGCAACAACATTTGCTTTTCCCGGATGATAATCAATCACTAGCTCATAATCTTTTAATAATTCGAACCATATCCGCTGTCGTAAATTTAGATCTTTCTGAGTTATCAAATATTTAAGTTTTTGTGATCAGAATAAATGTGACATTTCTCACCAAACAGATAGTGGCACCAAATCTTCAATGCAAACACAATAGCTGCCAATTCCAAATCGTGTGTCGAATAGTTCTTTTCATGTGGCTTTAATTGTCTCAAGGCATAAGCTATAACTTTGCCTTCCTGTATCAAAACACAGCCCAGACCATTCAATGAAGCATCATTATAATTCACAAACTCTTTACCCGATTCTGGCTGTACTAATACTGGAGCTTTAGTCAATAAGGCTTTCAACTGATCAAAACTTTTCTGACATTTTTCAGACCATTCAAATTTCACATCTTTCTGAAGCAATTTCGTCAACGGAGTCGCGATCATAGAAAAGCCTTTTACGAATCGTCGGTAATCACCAGCAAGTCCCAAAAAATTACGGCCTTCAAAAATATTTCTCGGAGGCTTCCAATCTAATATAGCTGAAATTTTGCTCGGATAAACTCAGATACCAATGTTGACACAACATGTCCTAGAAAATAGACTTCTCGTAACCAAAATTCGCATTTACTAAACTTTGCAAATAACTGTTTATCATGCATAGTCTGTAGCACTATTCTCATATGTTCGGTATGCTCGGATTCATCACAATGATAAATTAAAATGTCATCAATGAATACGACAACAATTCGATCTAAATACTATCTGAAAATTATGTTCATCAAATCCATAAAAACAACAGGTGCATTCGTTAATCCGAAAGGCATAACTAAAAACTCATAGTGTCCGTACCTCGTTCGAAAAGCAGTTTTCGGTATGTCTGAATCCTTTACTCTCAACTAATATGTAACACCCCTAACCCACATTCATCGCTGGAATAGGGTTACGAGGTATTACCGATCAAAATATAACTCAGATCAAATTCCATTATTAATTATCTAGTAAAAATTTGTAAAACAAAATTATCATACTTCAATTCAATATTACAAATGATTCGAGTTTTATATACAAACAATACCAACAAGAACATATGAATATTAAACGTTAACTACTAACCAAGTATATATTTTAATTCATTAACTTATCAAATATGTATATCTTAACTTATATGACCTTTGAATAATGCTAATGTAAAATATCTTATATCCATGCAAATGTTATGCGATACCTGTGCAACCAAATATACATCATTTCATTTCATATAATAAAATATTGCATAATAGCATTTGTTCGCCAATTTACATCATTTACAATTCATGAATATATATTTATAATTAAATCTCCAACTCAAACAATTAAACTACTCAAGTAAACCAACCAAAATGTTAAAATAATGTACCATTAAATACCAATACAAAATCATATTCACCTTTCCTCTATTCGGTTAACACAGTTTACCTTTACAACCATGGCCTTAGGTTAAACACAGTATGTATATAGTATCCATAATGCTAACTAAGGCTATACACTTTTCAACTCAAAATATAATCATCCTTTACCCTTACCGAAACACAAATTAAAGACCATAATACATATATATGTTTACTAGGATCACGTACATGCATATTTCAAAAATCACATTATACCAAAATATCAATATGGACAAGTACTAAACCACAAGGCAAGTCAATTCATTATGTGCTTATATAGCTATATGAACATATACCAAATATCTAGTTGGTCATAACCATCTCATTCAATTTCGTTTTATAGCCGATCATACATATACATTATCGAAATATTTATCAAAATAATTCATATTGTAAATCATATTTCATAAGAATAAATCATTAACCACAATTATACCTATTCAAAACATGAATCTTATATACTATGTAATAACATATCAAAACATATTTATCTCGTGTTCGAATATAACTAATTGACCTTTAATGCCAAACTACATAATTATACCTTATTTAAGCACATCAATTGAATGATCATATACTTTAACTTAACAAGAATCATATTCAAAACCATCGAATATACCTAGGTAAATATATTACGGCCAATATATTCATACCACTTCTATGTTATTAATTAACTTTAATACACAACAAAGCACATATCACAGATAATATTCATCCATAGCATAAAATACCATAGTCAAAATAAACTTAAACCATAAGCAAACATAACCGAGACCAAACATGAAAATTACGCCATTTTCACATGTCTCAAACTATACAGAACTAAAATTCAACATTTCAAAAGATCATCCAGCCTATACATGCCATAGGTTCAATAGTTCTCTTATAAAGGTACCAAGAACAGTGGGTAGTGTGATAGACTTTGCTAACGATCCCCGAGCTAATTTCTTGAATCCAAAATCTATAAAACAAGTAAACATGTATACATAGAGTAAGCCATTATAGCTTAGTAAGTCATAAGCAAATAAACAACTCAGTAATCTTAACTATTCAACTAAGCCAAACCAAATTTTATTATAGTTACCATATTTAATAACAAACATATAGATTTCATTATTGATATATTTTCATACATAAAGTCACTTTGGCGAATATCCATATGGTTTGTTTAATATTTTAACATTCAATTTTCCAAGCCAATAATCATTGTAAAAGGAAAAAAAAAACTAATCCACATACTCTCTAATTCATAAGCTCATATATCACAAATAACTTTATATACTTAAGCTTGATAAGTGGCCGAATATACATGGTTTCATATATACACATAGTTAGGAATCATATCATTGATACTCAATTTACTTAGTCACAAGGCCGAATACACATGCAAATCTCATATTGATTCAACATATGCATAGCACATGACTTGTAGTAAATATCAAGTTTTATACTTACCCTTTTACTAGTAGTTAACAAGCTAATTCATACTTGGCCATTTAACTCGTTTAACACTTCTGTACACAATTTACCTTTGCCCGATGAACCATTTGGAATCGGATAGGATACTCGGATAATCACATAAATCGTACAATTACAACGTCCCAAACGTGGTCTTACATGTAGCCTTTTATTGATGCCACTGTCCCAGACAGGGTCTTACTCGTAAACACATATCGGAATCACATATCGATGCCATGGTCTTACTCGCACACATATATCGGAATCCTATGTCATGACATATGTTCCTAGCTATTCCTAAGGTTCATACGGGGCTTTCGGATGCCGTAACTCGGTCGAAACGAATGCTCGAACATGATTACCAAGCTTATACATATTCAAAAATTACATTTATAATATCATATATTTCAATTCAACATCTACACTTTACATTTAATTAAAATTAAGTACGTCTATTTGCTTAAAAACTTACCTGGGACAATGAAAAATTGGTACGAATCGACTAGTCGATAACTTTCGTTTTCCCCCGATCCAAATCCGATTTCTTTGGTTCTTGATCTAAACATATTCAAATTAATCTCATTCAAACAAATTTTCATTAAATTTAGACCAAAAACACATAAATGGGAAAATTACCATTTTACCCCTAACATTTACAATTTTTACAATTTAGTCCTTATTGCATAAAACACAAAATATGCAAAATCTCAAAGTACCTATGTTAGGCCTAATGGTACCCATGTCTATACAAACCCATATATTTCATTTATTTCACATTTTAGTCCCTCAAATTATTATTTTTGTAATTAAGTCCTACTTACACAAAATCATCAAAAACTCCAATACAAAATATGTTAATCTAAAACATATCTTTCATATTTCATCATCAAACAAAAAAAATATAAAGCTATCAACAATGGCACAACTCAAAATATTCATCAAAATCAAAAATTAAAGCATGGGTCTTGAAGATTACGAAGCAACGATCTCAAAAACGTAGAAATTATCAAAAACCGAGCTAAACACATACCTTGATTGGACTTAAAAATGGTCGAACCCTAGAACTCTTCTCCTTTATTTCTTATTTAGTTTCGGCAATGATGAAACAAAAGTATGAACACTAATGTTTATGATATATTTTATATTATATTAACTTATATTAATAGTTTACTAAATTAACCTTAATAAACTTATAACAAAGTCACATATTATAAGCCTATAGCCGTCCATTCAATATGTCAATGGGCTATTTACAACTTAAATCCTTCAATTTATAAGGCAACTAACAATTTGGCCCTTTTTATATTAAATGACCAAATTTTCAATTTACGCGATTAAGTCCCTTTATTAAATCGATCACTCAAACGATAAAATTAAATCACGAAAATTTCACAGATATAAATTCACACAAAATTAACTCAGAAAATAATTTTAAAATATTTTTTTGACTAGGATTCGTGGTCTCAAAACCACCATTCCGATTAGGGTATAAATCAGTCTGTTACAACTCTTCCCTCTTAGGGATTTTCGTCCCCGAAAATCTTAGCGGTGAATAGGTTCGGATAGCATTCTCTCATTGTATCCTCTGGCTCCCACGTTGCTTCCTCAACTTCTGTTTATGCCATAGTACTTTAACTAATGAAATCTTCCTATTTCTCAACTCTTTAATCTCATGAGCCAGAATATGAATCAGTTCTTCCTCATACGTCATATCGGGCTTAATCTCTATCTCAGACGGACTAATCACATGCGAAGGGTCAGATCGATATCTATGAAGCATCAATACATGGATTACATTGTGGATATTTTCTAACTCAATTGGCAATGATAATCTGTAAGCAACTAGCCCGATACGCTCTGTTACTTCATACGACCCAATAAACCTCAGACTTAATTTGCCTTTACAACCAAATCTGAGTATTTTCTTCTACGGTGAGACTTTCAAGAAAACTTTATCTCTGATCTGAAACTCTACATCTTTACGTTTCATGTCCGCATAAGATTTCTAACGATCTGACGCTGCTTTCAGACTTTCACGGATCACTTTCACTTTCTGTTCAGTTTCTCTGATCAAGTCAACCCCGTGTATCTTATTTTCACTAAGTTCAGTCCAATACAATGGTGTATGACATTTACGACCATACAAAGCCTCATAAGGTGCCATTTTGATGCTCGATTGAAAATTTTTATTATACACAAATTCAATTAGAGGTAGGTATCGTTCCCACGTACCTTCAAACTCGAGAATGCAATAACTCAACATATCCTCAAGTATCTGAATAATCCACTCAGAGTGGTCATCCGTTTGCCGATGGAAAGCAGTACTGAAATGCAATTTTTATCTAGTGTATTTTGTAGTTTCTTCCAAAATTGCAATGTAAACCTCGGATCTCTATCCGAAACAATAGACATAGGCACACCATATAATCTCACAATCTGAGAGACATACAATTCAACCAACTTATCCAATGAGTAGTCTATTGTATCGAAACAAAATGAGTTGATTTAGTTAATCTATCTACAACAACCCAGATTGCATCCTTCTTACTCGGCGTCAGCGGTAAACCAAATACAAAATCCATCGTGACTCTGTCCCACTTCCACTCAGGTATCATGATAGGCTGAAGTAATCTTGAAGGCACCTGATGTTCAGCTTTTACTTGTTGACAGATTAAACATCTTGCAACAAAGTCAGAAATAGCTCGTTTCATACCATTTAGATCATTATACATCTTTGTACTACCTAATGAACAGATAAACGACTACTATGAGCTTCATTCAAAATCATTTGAATCAACTCTGAATTCCTTGTAACACATATTAGATTTCTAAATCTCAAACAGTCATTAGCAGCAGCTCCAAATTCTGAATCAGCATTCGTATCACACTGAGCTCGTTTTGCTAGTAATTCATTATCAACCTTCTGGGCATTACAAATTTGTTGAACAAATAACGGTCTTGCATTTAATTCAACTATTATCGAACCATCATCAGACATAGCCATATGTGCATTCATTTCACACAAAGCAAACAATGATTTTCGACTTAAAACATCAGCAACAACATTAGCCTTCCCCAGGTGATAGTTGTTGGAATGCCGGTGCCTCCAAGGCACAGCGGAAAAATAAAATAATTAAAAACATTCTGGTGATCCAAACCATGAATCCATGTGTAAGGAACGAATCGGGGTGATAAAAGGTTTTGAAATTACCAAAACTTCAATCTGAGTAGACAGCGACGCCTAGGCAACGGGAATCCTGAACCACTATCGAACCAAGCCGCAACCTTTTCGATGTCGGCCTCTACGTAGTCCACCCAGTTAACAATGAACGGTATAAAAATCTCAGAAACTATTTCAGTGATTTTTATGCTTGACGGCTGTTAGACCCTTTAGCATAGTTTCGAGCTAATTTATACATTATCTCTTTAGGGTTTTTACCCTTGCCATATATAACACCCTTTTAATTGGTATATCTTTTTAATGAATATTAATTCATTAAAATTAATCTGAACATAATAGTCATCATTAAAATAAATATAATAATGTTTAACCGAAAATTATAATTACATTAATTATAATAAAGATTTTGGTAAACTATATTTATTTAAACTTATATACGAACCAAATTCATATACTAATGAAATTATGTTCTGATTATGTGTACAACATCCTTGTACGTATAGTATGTTCAACAATTTGATTGCCCAATTAAATTAATTCTATAATTAATTTAATTAATCTGACAATCAAATACAATACCAACTATGTTTTACTCCGTTCATTTCAACCATAGGGTGTGACCCTATAGGTTCTTGTAACGTTAGCAGTAATATTAGAACGATTCTAATGTTACAAACAATGAGTGGCATCTAGCAATGCATCATTGCTACCTAAGTTACGAGAAGTCATGATTTGACATAACCTTTTGTGATTAACCTTTCATGCATTAATCCTTAAGTCTTATATCTTTGGAATGGACACAAGTCATGGAATAGTCACACTTGCATAGTCCATCCCATGTTTCTTGATACCTTAAGTGAACTATGATACACAAATAAGTATGACATTTCATATCAACTTATTTGAGCATGGCCATGTATTTCTAGTCTCACTCAATCAAGTGGCCAAGATATTACTCCCATTATGTAGGAGGGACTTATCCTATATTGATCAACCATATCCCTCTACATAGATTGTGGTATATCCAACATTAGTCTTTATAGAACAACCAGTTACGATGTTCATTTGACTATATCAAAATATACAACTCACGATGTTAGGATAATAATGATCTCAAGTATGAGGATCATATACATATTAATCACTATGAGTAATGTCGTGACAATTACATAGTAATCCAAGAAACATACTCATAGCAGGTCAGTCCAATATGTTGTTCTCTAACACACATGTTCATGCATTGATTTTGACACTCCATATCAATGACAACTCTTTATCATCAATCAACTACATGTTAGTCTTAATGCATTATTGTTGTCCTAGCCAACAATAATACTTGACTAAGGATCTTTTAAGAATAATCATATTATTCTCGTGACATTATTATAAAACAGTTTATTTATGTACACGTAAAAGAAATGAAATAATAATGGCAACGCCTTATATCAATAAACATGATAAATCAAGTATGTTATTACAGCCATCTCGTGATTGATCTTTGGGCATACTCTTACAATCTCCCACTGGCACTAAGACCAATCACTCATATATCTAATACCAAGTGACTTAGTGTGATGATTATGCTTCTACTGTGCCAGAGGCTTGGTCAAGGGATCAGCAATGTTATCATCTGTAAGTACTCTACATATCTCTGCATCCCCTCGATCAATAATCTCTCGAATAAGATGGTAGCGCCTAAGTATATGTTTAGATCACTGGTGAGATCTGGGTTCTTTAGCTTGTGCAATAGCTCCATTGTTATCACATCGAATTTCTATAGCATCTGATATGCTAGGCACAACCTGTAACACCCCAAACCCGACCCAGACGTTATCGCCGGATCCGACATGCCACATCGAAGCGTTTAAAACATTTCATGTTGTTGTTCTAGAAAAACTTACTTAGTGTTTTAAAAGATAATTTCATTGCCGGTTAAAGTGAATGGAAGCTGTGCACCAGGTAGGAAACCGGGAAAGAGGAGGTGAGTCCATTGGACTGCTTAAGTACCAAGCTCCCTTCGGATCCAATCCTAGACATGCACACCGCCATTGCCACACCTTAACGTCATGTATATTTCTAGGAAACCAATTTGATTAAGTCCTTTTTAGGAAAAAGTGATTAATTTTGGAAAATATTTTCATTGCGGAAGCTTTGCTTGTTGTCGTGTTATTTTGAAATCAATTACTATTTTTGGAAAACATGCCCTAAAGCTATCCAATTCCAATAGTTAAATATAAGTAATACCTACCTTAATAAAACATATTAAAACCATAAAAAATAATTAAGCGGCCTTAGTACATTTTAAAAAAAAACCCAAAACCTTAAACGTAAATAAAAGGATGTCTAGTTCACCAGAAGAAAATCAACTTGCAGAACATGTGGCCACTCCGAATCCCTCACAGCTCCAAGCCCACTATGGTTGGGGATTACCTGCGTGGATGAAAATAAAAGGATGAGTTTGGGGAAACTCAGTGTGCAAATTAACCCAACCATAGCCTATATCGGTTCAAACCACAGAGAACAGAATAAGTTGGCCTTAGCCCAGAACATAATTCAAAATAAAGCCCATAGGCCCATAACAGAACAGAACAGATATTACATGTTTATGCAAAACCCAACCTATATCCAATCACATACACCCCCATACCAACCTTTTACCATGTGGGGAGACTACTCGACCCACCCAACCGCTACACGCCACAGAAATATGCAGCATGGCTGCCAGAACAGATAATGTGATAGAGTCACCAGATACAGATAATCGTGGCAGAGCCACCAGAACAAGTATATGTGGCAGATCCACCAGATCAGATACTTGTGGCATAGCCACGAGGACGCTTCCTCCATAATATAACCCATGTCCCCATGCAACAGATATACAATCATGGCATACATCATACAGAATTAAATCATCATGCTCTTTAGTCAAAAGTAACCCTAGGGGTATATCAATAATTTCCATACATAGGGGTATTGAAGTAATTTTACTATTCTTAAGGTTTTCATGCATAACATAGCCATTTACGTATGACCAGAAACACTTACCGCATTTTCTTACTGAATTGGGCCCGTTGGCCCACTATCTCAATTTTGGCCCATTAAGCCTAAAAACATCAAAATGCACGGAATTGTGCACTTTGCAATCTTATCACTTTAATTTTACACATACATCAACTATTAATCTCACGAGCGTTCGCACACTCGCAAGTTCTCAAGATACCGGCTTTTCGGCATTTTGGCTTTTCGGCTTTTGCCTATCTAGTCTATAAGAGGGTGTCAGTTACACACCTGTTTGCGATGATATGCTGACGAGATCCACACACAAACTACCTACAATTGGATTACTAACACGTTAATCTAACTATCAAAAACAAACTACGTATTAACCCCTTACCACATTCGGCCAAAAGCTCCTTAGGCACTAGCGATCCTACCTTTGTCGAAGTTAGCGATTATGTCTAGATCCAATCATTCCACTTGTCCAAGCCTTTGATCAGCAGCCTCTATATCCTACTATTATCAAAAGAAAATACCTATAACAACCCTTAGAGCTACCAGCCCAAATCGACAGCCTCCCTAACCTTTAGGGGTTTCGACTTTTCTAAAACCCGAAATAAAGATTAAGTTCAAAAACTTACCACCGGTTCCTTCAGTCAATGATTACAATTAACTCCTACTCAATTCTGATGCAGACTAACCCCTCAAATGATAACAAAAGTTGAGCCTTTAGTGATCTTAAAATTCGGCTATGTCCCTATGGCTACGCGTTTTTAGCTTTTTGTAACAGTGAAGAAAAGATGAGGGTTTTGTAGTGGCTTTGTCGATAGAAACTTGGGGTTCAGAGGACTAGAGAATTGGTCAAGAAGATGAGGGAAAATAAGAGGGTTTTGACTAGAAGAAAATGACACAAAAGAATTTAGGCTTTCGGGATTTCGGCTTTTTGAGGTAATCGACTATAGGCTTAAAAACAACTGATAAAAATGAAGATGAGCAGAATGGTAGAGAGATTCGGCTGACAAGAAGAAGAAATGAAGTTGATGAAGAGAGAAAAAGAAGAAAAGAAAAAAGAAAGAGGAAGAATGGTCAGGAAACGGCACAACTTACCCCTAATGCCGAACTTATACTTGGCATTTGACCTAGCCGAAACTTGCCCCGTAAAGAAAACCCTTGACCGGCCAACTCTTGCTCCTTAAGAGTCCACCATTCGGCCAACACTGCTCTCCCTAATCAGCTCCTAAATCCTCTCTCTTATCCCCTCCTTACTCAATCCCTTGAGCAACTCAAACTCCTCCTGACAGTCTTTTACTTGAGTTCCATTACTTACCCTTTCTAAACATAAAAATAATTCCCTTAATATGCTCCCATTGACTTGAACCTTGGTTCTCCTTAGCATCCACACGCCACTTTTATAGCCTTTCTAGTGGTGTCACATGCCACTTTGCCACCTGCTTCTTTGTGTTTTATTTTGCCCAATTAATACTTAAAAGCCTAGTTACCCAGAACCCGTTTTTCTTTCGGAACTAAAATTAACTAAAATTACCGAGTTTTAACTTAAGCTTGGGCCTTCTAGAGGCCCACTAACATAATTAAACCTACGTCAAACAGACAAAACACAGAAATTTTAAATCTTTGCCAACATACACAGAATTCCCAAAAATTGGGGCGTTACAACTCTACCCTCCTTAAAAAATTTCGTCCTTGAAATTTACCTAACCCAAACAGATGAGGGTATTCCTGTTGCATCGCCTCTTCTGACTCCCAAGTGGCTTCCTCTCTGCCACGATTATGCCAGATCACTTTCACTAACGGGACAGATTTCCTTCTGAGAACCTTAACATCTCGAGCCAATATCTGCACAGGCTCCTCCTCAAAGGTCAAATTAGTCAGAACTTCAATTTCTGCAACTGGCACGACATGAGCAGGGTCAGAACGATAACGCCTTAACATGGAGACGTGAAATACATCCTGAATCCTGTCTAAGTCTGGAGGCAATTCCAATTGATAAGCTACTGGGCTTACTCGCTTCAAAACCCGATAAGGCCCAATAAACCGCGGACTCAACTTGCTCTTCTTACCAAACCTTAATATCTTCTTCCAAGGAGAAACCTTTAAGAATACCATATCACCTACTGAGTACTCAATCTCCTTACGCTTCAAATTTGCATACGACTTTTGCCTATCAGATGCTTCTTTTAACCGATCCTTGATTATTCTGACCTTATTCTCGTATCAGCTACCAACTCTGGTCCAAGAACTTGTTGCTCTCCTAGCTCCGTCCAACAACTAGGTGTATGACACTTTCGTCCATACAGTGCTTCATACGGTGCCATTCTAATACTTGCTTGGTAACTGTTATTGTATGCAAATTCTGGCAACGGCAAGTACTCCTCCCAACTACCTCGAAAGTCCATTACGCATGCCCTCAACATGTCCTCCAGAATCTGAATAACCCTTTCTGACTGGCCATCAATTTGGGGATGGAAAGCCGTACTAAAGTTCAATCGCGTCCCCAATGCCTCATGCAACTTTTGCCAAAACCGAGATGTGAATCTGGGATCCCTGTCAGAGATAATCAAAACTGGGACTCCATGAAGTCGCACAATCTCTGCCACATACAACTTGGCTAACTTTTGAAGTGAAAAGTCAGTACGTACAGGTATAAAACGGGCTGATTTGGTCAACCTATCCACAATCACCCACACCGAGTCTTTTTTCGATGGTGTTAAGGGCAGCCCACTCACAAAGTCCATGGTTACCCTCTCCCACTTCCAAAGTGGTATATTCACTGGCTGGAACAATCCAGAAGGTAATTGAAACCTAGCTTTCACTTGCTGGCATGTTAGACATTTCCCTACAAACTTCGTTACTTCTCATTTAAGTCCAAGCCACCAGTACAATTCTCGTAAGTCGTGATACAACTTGTTCCCTCTAGGATGCATGGCACAAAGTCCTCCATGAGCTTCCTTCAATAATGTCTGCCTTAAATCAGAGTCCTTTGGAACACAAATTCTTCCTCGGAAGCACAGAACTCCATCGCCATTTAACCCAAACTCAGAAGTTTCCCTTTCCTTAACTTGTTGAAAACGAGCGACCAAAGACTAATCATTCAACTACTTTTCCTTAATCTGATCCACCCAGGTTGGTCTCACTTGCAACTTAGCCAACAGACTTCCATCATCATACAGACTTAGACGAGCAAACATTGCTCTCAGATCAGATACAGTTCTACGACTTAGAGCATCGGCTACCATATTAGCCTTGCCTGGGTGATACTCAATCGAACAGTCATAATCCTTAAGCAACTCAATCCATCTCCTTTCCTAAGGTTCAGCTCCTTCTGAGTCAACAAATACTTAAGACTCTTATGGTCTGTGAATATAATACACCTTTCTCTGTACAAGTAATGTCTCCAAATCTTAAGTGCAAATATCACTGCTGCCAACTCCAAATCATGAGTAGGATAGTTCCCCTCGTAAGGCTTAAGCTGTCGTGATGCATATGCAACCACCTTACCCTCTTGCATTAACACGCAACCCAAACCTACATGTGATGCGTCACTATATACAGTAAAATCCTTCCTAGATTCCGGCTGAATTAACACAAGTGCTTCAGTCAGAACTTTCTTCAATTTCTCAAAAGCTTCCTACTGCTTCTCAGTCCATACAAACGGTACTCCTTTCCTTATGAGTTTTTTCAGAGGTGCTGCCATCACAGAAAAACCTTCCACAAACCTTCTGTAGTATCCTGCCAATCCTAGAAAACTTGGTATTTCCGACACTGACCTAGGCAGCTTCCACTCCAAAATTGCTTCAATTTTCTGAGGGTCCACCCTAATCCCCTCAGTAGAGACCACATGACCTAAGAAGGTTACTTCCCTCAACCAAAATTCACACTTGCTGAACTTCACATAGAGTTCCTTCTCCCTTAACACTTGTAGCACTATACGGAGATGCTCATCATGCTTCGCTTTTGTTTTAGAATATACCAGGATATCGTAAATAAAGACGACTACGAACCAATCCAAAAATGGTTGGAACACACGATTCATCAGATCCATAAACGCTGCAAGAGCGTTCGTCAGTCCAAATGGCATAACCAGAAACTCATAATGACCATACCGAGTCCTGAATGTCGTCTTATGGATATCTGCCTCCTTGACCCTTAACTGATGATATCCAGATCGAAGGTCGATCTTGGAAAATATAGAAGCTCCTCTAAGCTGGTCGAATAGATCATCAATCCTTGGCAGTGGATACTTATTTTTAATCGTCAGTTTGTTCAACTAGCGATAATCAATGCACATCCGCATCGTACCATCCTTCTTTTTCACGAATAGCACAGGTGCTTCCATGGAGGCACGCTTGGCCTAATGAAGCCCCTATCCAACAACTTTTGAATTTGTGCCTTTAACTCCACTAACTCCTTCGGTGCCATCCTATACAGTGCGATGGACACGAGCGTCGTTCCAGGCAACAAGTCGATTCCAAACTCAACTTCTCGGTTCGGAGGCAATCCCAGAAGCTCCTCCGAAAAAACATCTTAGAACTCCTTTACGGTCTTAACCTTACCCACTGTCAGATCCTCCTCTTCCAACTGACTTACAAATGCCAAGTAGGCCTCACAACCTTTCTGAATCCACTTTTCGGCTCTTAATGCCGACACCACATTGGACAAATAATCCCTTCACTCACCTATCACCATAACCTCCTCATCCTCTGTGGTCCTTAACACCATTCGTTTAGCAGCTCAATCCAAAGTCACCTTATACTTAACAAGCCAGTCCATTCCCAAAATGAGATCAAACTCTCCGAATGGTAACTCCATCAGATCTCCAGGGAAAATCCTACCTTGAGTTTCTAAGGGTACATCCCTATACAGTTTGTCTACCCTAACCGAGTGACCCAAAGGACTTAGCACAGATACCCCACTCACAATCTTCTCAGAGTGCACACCCAACGACCCAAATATGGCACATGCAACATAGGAATGAGTAGATCCAATATCCACCAAAGCAATATACGGCATGCTAGAAACCAAAAATGTACCAGTTATGACGTCAAAAGGCGCCCTCCTCTCGATGATTGTTGCATACACCAACGCCGGGTCGTCGAGCTTCAAAGATTTCAAGCACCCCGCCAAGTGCCCCTCGACCTCGACCATTTTCATTTTCGCCCCTACCTTGTCCACGTCCTCTTGGTGGTTGTGGTCCACCTCTCATGGGTTGAGCAACCCTCTGCACAAAGAACTTTGAGCCCGATCGGTTCTCCGAGACGATCCTTAACTCTATGCTCTATAGATCCGCATCGGAAACAAGCACCAGAATGTTTCCTACACTCGCCCAAATGTACCTTACCACAGTCTCCACAGATTGGTGGTCTAACCACATTCATCAGCACTGCTCGTACTGGTTCCTCCACTTTTGCTCTCTTAACATTTCTATTAGCACCACCCGAGGGTCCTGAATCCCTTCGAAAATGGTTCTGATCCTTCTCCCGATTCTACTTTTCAGCACGCTTAACCTCTTCAACTATCTTTACCTTCTCCACTAAGACCGCAAAGTCCCTCTCCCTCTGTGGAGTAATCAACACCCTAAGATCATCTCTAAGACCATCCTCAAAGCGCACACTTTGCTCATATTTCGTAGCAACTATGCCCACAGCATACCGGCTCAGCCTCAGAAACTCGGCCTCGTACTCAGCAACTGTTTTACCTCTTTGCACCAGATTCAAGAATTCCTTTCTGCGAGCGTCCACATAACTCATCCCAACATACTTCCCTTTAAAGGCCATCTTAAACAGTTCCCAAGTTACCCTATCAGCTGGGGTCCCTTCTCTCACAATGAGCCACCACTGATAGGCCTCGTCCCGTAGCAACGATACGACTCCTTTCAACTTCTGCTCCACAGAGCAGTCCAAGTCGTCCATAATCCGTTCTGTGGCCTCCAACCAATATTCTGCCATATTCGGGGCTACACCAGACATGCCCTTAAAGATCTCCGCTCCATTAGCCCGAAGTCATTCAGAAATAGATCCCCAAATTTCGTTGCCCATACTTGCCCCGACAACCCTTTCCAGAACAAGAAGCATTGTCTGTGACAGGGCATCATCCCCGGCACCGCGGTCATGAGACTCCAGCATATGTCCCGAAGACGAAGATCTCGCTCGAGCACTTCTTCGGCCCCGTCCACGGCCTCTTCCATGAGCAGCTCTTGTACTCATATCGTATTATCTGATTACGAATTTTTATGCATTAATTCAATATTCCAGTGTTTATTACAGATGTTTTATGAATCAGACAGTAATTCAAAGTTTGTTTTCGTAGAATCGAAGTCTAGCTACAGTTTCAGTCTCTCATCAAATTTTCCTATGGTTTCAGTATTATCCTATCCAGAGTATCCTAGAAGGGTTTCAGTACAGACAGATAATTCAGGAAAATATTCAGAGAAGTTCAAAGTAATACTTACAGGCTTGGGCCAGAGATTCGGAATGTCACCTTCTAAAAATCTAAATTTTGAAAATCGAGTTTTTTTTTTCAATCTTTATAAAATTTTTGTTTCCAAAAATCTTTATTTTTGTAAACCCATTCCACAGCAAAGTTGTTGCAACTTGGCTCTGATACCACTAAATGTAACACCCCAAACCCGGCCAGATATTATGGCCGAATCCGACATGCCACATCGAAGCGTTCAAAACATTTCATGTTGTTGTTCTAGAAAAACTTACTTAGTGTTTTAAAAGATAATTTCATTGCAGGTTAAACTAAATGGAAGCTGTGCACCAGGTAGGAAACCGGGAAAGAGGAGGTGAGTCTATTGGACTGCTTAAGTACCAAGCTCCCTTCGGATCCAATCCTAGACATGCACACCACCATTGCCACACCTTAACGTCATGTATATTTCTAGGAAACCAATTTGATTAAGTCCTTTTTAGGAAAAGTGATTAATTTTGGAAAATATTTTCATTGCGGAAGCTTTGCTTATTGTCGTGTTATTTTGAAATCAATTACTGTTTTCGGAAAACACGCCCTAAAGATATCCAATTCCAACAGTTAAATATAAGTAATACCTACCTTAATAAAACATATTAAAACCATAAAAAAATAATTAAGCGGCCTTAGTACATTTTAAAAAAAACCCAAAACCTTAAACGTAAATAAAAGAATGTCCAGTTCACCAGAAGAAAATCAACTTGCAGAACATGTGGCCACTCCGAACCCCTCATAGCTCCAAACCCACTATGGTTGGGGATTACCTGCGTGGATGAAAATAAAAGGGTGAATTTGGGGAAACTCAGTGTGCAAATTAACCCAACCATAGCCTATATCGGTTCAAACCATAGAGAACAGAATAAGTTGGCCTTAGCCCAGAATAAAATTCAAAATAAAGCCCATAGGCCCATAACAGAACATGTAACACCCCGTACCCGAGTCCGTTACCGGAATCGAACACAAGGTGCACACAGACTTAACTTAATTATTTTCACAGTCCATTTAGAAATTTCCAGACAAGCTGGTTACTGTATCACTGTCGCCTTAAAAATCATATCTTGAGTTTCAAAGTTCGAAAATCAGTTTCGTAATTTTTCCCTGAAACTAGACTCATATTTCCATCTACATATTTTTTTATAGAATTTTTGGTTGGGCCAATTAGTACAGATTATTAGTTAAAGTCTCCCCTGTTATAGGGATCCACTACACTGACCTTCGCGCATTACGACTTGGATATCTCCCTGTACAGGGCTTCAATACTGATGCTGTTTGTTTCTATAGAAACTAGACTCAAAGAGGAATCTATACATATATGGCATGACTCCTAATTATCTCTGGTTAATTTACAATGAATTTCCAAAGTCGGAACAGGGATTCCAGAAACCGTTCTGGCCCTGTTCCACGAAAACCTAAATATCTCTTAACATATGACTCATATGACCGTTTCGTTTCTTCCATATGAAAGTAGATTCATCAAGGTTCATTTAAATAATTTATTCACTATTTAATTCCATCCCTACTATTTTTAGTGATTTTTAACATCCACATCACTGCTGCTGTCAGCATCTGCCTTTGAGGTAGACTTTACCTATTTCATAATTTCCATGATTCAATTAGCCCTTTTTGCATACATGGCACAAAGAATGATCATGATTAACCATTCCAATGACTAATCGTTTCCAAACATTTCCACACACAAAGAGCATGATTTCGATTTGCTTAAAACATGATCTAATCAAATCATAATTTAAGCTCTATTACTCAAGAACTTACCTCGGATGTTGTCGAATGATTCCGATGGCTATTCGACCACTTTTTCCTTCCCTTTATCGGATTTAGCTCCCTTTGCTCTTGAGCTTAATTTAACAAATAAATTGATTTAATCATTTGAGCATCGAAAGAGGAATTCAAGGTACTTAGCCCACATATTTTCATTAGACATTAAAGTCACATATGTACGGAAATCATGAATCAAACTCAACACATTAGTTAGTACTCTCCTTAGCCGAATTTTCCAAGCCAAGAATAGGCATCAATATGCTTGCCTCTAACCGAATGCATGCACACCAATCCCCTCATGTGGCCGAATATGCATGTCCATGTTGAGGCCAATTATACACTTAATACCACACATAAACGGCATACATTTTACTAACTAACGCATTCCATATTGTAACTCAATACGCATCAATCATTTACTTCATAACCGAAACATCATCATATGAAAATATATACCTTGAGATAGTTTATATGTCATACCAATACATCATGTGCAAGCATATATGTATATATATATATATATATATATATGCTAGAGCCAATCTCAAAGTTGATTATAACTAAACATGAACATAAATCCAAAACACAAATCTTACCTACCATGCAATAAGCATAAATTATACTTATGGATGTACCATGGCCGAATACATCACAACACCATACCATTTCTGTGACAGCCCAAAATTGACCCTAGTCGGAAGGTGGTCTCGGGACCACAAAACCGAGGCATAAAAATAATTTAAAATTTATTTCGATGCCTATAATATGTGTGTATTCATGTATGACATTTTTTGATGATTGGTTTAGTGTTATAAAGGTGAATTTCACTAGAAAGGACCTAGTAGTGAACTTTGAAAGTATGATGGGGAAATGTGTGATGACTAATTAAAGCATGCATGCAAAATAAAGGACTTGCATGTCAAATTCCCCCTTTTATAGGTGGTGGCCGGCCATGACAAGGGAGGATGGGCTAAACATGTCATGAAACATGTTTTGTTGGTGCATTAGGGTGAAATAATAAACAAAGGTGTATGGGTGATAAAAAAATGAAAGTAAGATTTTCGGGGTGGATTTGATTAGGGATGCTGAACAGAAAGTGAAAGTAATCCGTGAAAGTCTGAAGATAGCCTCCGATCGCCAGAAGTCGTACGCGGATCTGAAGCGTAAGGATATCGAGTATCAGGTGAGTGATAAAGTGTTTCTCAAGGTATCGCCTTGGAAAAAGATACTCAGGTTCGACCGTAAGGGCAAGTTGAGCCCGAGGTTCATTGGGCCATATGAGATATCAGAGCGAGTCGGTCCAATGGCATATCGTTTGATTTTGCCCCCTGAACTCAAAAACGTTCACGATGTCTTTCACGTTTCGATGCTTCGACGCTATAGATCCGATCCATCGCACGTGATTAGTCCATCAGAAATTGAAATTCAAGCTAATATGAGTTATGAGGAAGAACCGATTCGTATCCTATCACGAGAAGTGAAAGAGTTGCGAAACAAGCGGGTTCCGCTAGTGAAAGTGTTATGGCTCAAGCACGGGATAGAAGAAGCTACTTGGGAGACCGAGAACTCTATGAAAGAGCGATATCCAAGCCTATTTACGGTAAGATTTTCGGGACGAAAATTTCTTAAGTGGGGAGAGTTGTGACACCCAAAATTGACCCTAGTCGGAAGGTGGTCTCGGGACCACAAAACCGAGGCATAAAAATAATTTAAAATTTATTTCGATGCCTATAATATGTGTGTATTCATGTATGACATTTTTTGATGATTGGTTTAGTGTTATAAAGGTGAATTTCACTAGAAAGGACCTAGTAGTGAACTTTGAAAGTATGATTGGGAAATGTGTGATGACTAATTAAAGCATGCATGCAAAATAAAGGACTTGCATGTCAAATTCCCCCTTTTATAGGTGGTGGCCGGCCATGACAAGGGAGGATGGGCTAAACATGTCATGAAACATGTTTTGTTGGTGCATTAGGGTGAAATAATAAACAAAGGTGTATGGGTGATAAAAAAATGAAAAAAAATGTGTGTGAGTGTGGTAATCCCCCCCCTTGCCGTGAGTTGAGAAAGAGGGAAGAAAAAATTTTGTTGTGTTCATCCTCTCTCATCCTTTTGGCCGAAAATCATAAGGGAAGAAAGAGGATTTTTGCTTCATGCTTGGTTTAGAAGAGATCTAGAAGGTGATTTGGCTAAATTGGCATCAAGATTAAGGTATGTATGAGGTTGTGTTAGGAGTTTCATGCATGTTTTGGTTGCTAACTTGATGTGCATGTTAGCCATGGCTCAAATCTTTGTTATGCCATGGAAATGGTATTTGGCCAAAGTTGTTATAGTGATAAAGCCATTGCATGCTAAGTGTGAAGCTTGATGATGATGCATGCAATGATGGATTGTCTACTCTTGAGTAAGATTTTGAGTTTTTTTTTATTTTATCATGATTGAAGTAGAAAAGGAGCATGATTGTCATATTCGGCCATGATGCATTCATGAGCATGGTTCATGCTTCTTGCATGTTAGTTAAAATTTGTATTTTTGGATGGCTATGGACACCTTGAAATTCGCCATGCTCATATTGTATATATATGTTTGCACATGATGTTTTCGCTATGAAGTAAGTGATGAATATATTGGTTTAAAGAAGAAGATGTGGAAGAATGCTTGTGAAATTGCAAGCACAATTCGGCCTAGCACACACATAAGTGCTTGATGCTATATTATAAGTTTTGGGCCACAATGTGCAAAGCATTAACTAGTAAAATGCATGCTGTTTTGTGAGGTATTAAGTGCAAAATTGGCCTCAACATGTACATGAATATTCGGCCTTGGGTAGCCTATTGAAGGCTTTAGCTTTTCCTTGATGCTCAAATAAATTGTATTGAATTGCTTGATGTAGTATAAAATGTGCATGACCATTGTGTATTCAAGCTAAAGAGCGCCATATGACCATTTAAAATCCTTGTCATATTCGCCATAAGCAAGCACAATGAGGTTTTAATAAATTGAATTTGTTTGAATTAGCTCAAGAGCTAAGAGGGCCACAATTGGACAAGGGAAGGAAAAGGTGATCGAATAGCCGAAAAGCCGCTTCGACAACATCCGAGGTAAGTCCTCAAGAAGTGACCTTACTTGAATTATGTGAGATGAAGTATGGATGTGTATGATTATTGATTTATGTGTGTATGAGAAATTGAATGATACCCGGCTAAGTCCCAAGGCGAATATGCTTGTGAATATATGTGCGTTTGAGCCTTAGTAACGAAAATGAAATATGTATGTCCAATGATTATTGATGTATGTGTACATGAGAAATTGAATAATATCCGGCTAAGCCCCAAAGACAATTATGCTGGAAATTATATCCGGTTAAGACCAAGGCAATTGTGCTAGTGGCTATATCCGGGCTAAGACCAAGGCATTCGTATGAAGTTATTCTATCCGGGCTAAGACCAAGGCATTTGTTCACGTGATTATATCCGGTTATATTCAAGAATCTTGGGCTGGAGGTGAGTGTTGGTTGCTGTAATGAATTCAATTAGTACACTCGAAAAGCCCAAAGGATAAGGTACGTTATATGTGCATTGGAAAGTCGACATGTTTGAGCAACATTCGCTCAATCGACTAATGAATTTCAGTTATTGAATTGATTGATACTTTGTGAAATTATATAATGATGAAGTGTGAAGTAAGAATGTGTATAAATGAAATGATGCATTTGGCTATGTGAATGTATTGCTGTAATTAGAGTTGATTATATTCCTTGAGACTTACTAAGCATAAAAATGCTTACCTCGTTGCTTTGGCTCTCGCTTTTCTAGATTTCGTCAAGCAATCGGATTTGGGATCGTTGAAGTCAAGTCATCCACACTATCAAGCCTCCATTTTGGTATAAATTTTTGGTTGAACTTGAAATGGCATGTATAGGACTACCCCTTGTTTGTTAAATATGTTGTGATGTATATATGTACGGCCATGCGAAAATGGCTCGAAAAAGGAAGCATGAACTTAGACTAATTGTGGTTTGTATGTATATATTTGGTGTCATGATGTGGCTATGGCTTGAAATGGGAATGTTGGTCATATGATCAGCCATTGGCATGGTTAAAATGATCATATATGAACCTATGTATGGCAAGACTAGTTGGTTCATGGAGACTACCAAATAGGTAAGACCTACCTTAAAACAGATGCTGCCAGCTGCAGTGACGTGAATGTGAAAATCACCAAAATTCGTAGGAATGGAATTAAATAGTGAATAAGCTATGTAAATGAACCTTGATGAGTCTATTTTCATATGGAATAAACGAAATGGTCATAGGAGTTACATGTTAAGAGATATTAAAGCTATTGTGAGACAGGTCCAGAACGGTTTCTGGGTTCCCTGCCGCAACTTTAAAAATTTACTATAAATTATCCAAAAATAATTAGGAGACATACCTTATATGTACAGATTCCATTTTGAGTCTAGTTTCATTAGAAACAAATGGCACCAGCATTAAAGCCCTGTACAGAGAGATATTCAAGTTATACCGCGAGAAGGTCAGAGCAGTTGATCCCTGTAACATGAGTGACTTTAACTAATAAACTGTACCAATTGGCCCGACCAAAAATTCTAGAAATAAATCCATGGATGGATATATGAGTCTAAATTCAGGGAAATTTACGAAACCAGTTTCCGAGTTTTGAAACTCGAGATATGATTTTAAAGGCGACAGTGGACGCAGTTTTCCACTTGACCGAAATGTCAAATGGATGGGCAAAACAAGTGAACTTGGCTTGTTAACCCCTCATGTCCGACACCGGCGATGGTCTCGGGTTCGGGGTGTTACAATTTCAATTTTGGTCATGGTTAAACAAAGAACTTAATGTCTCACTCAAAAATGCTAAAAAGAAAGTCTAAGAGCTATCAATCCACCATCACATGTATCATTAGCAAGCTTCATATTTAACATGCAATGGCATTAACACAAAATCCACCTTGGCCGAATACCACCCCCATGACATAGCAAGGATTTGAACCATGGGCTAATTAGAACTCAAGCTAGCAACTAAAAACATGCATAAATCTCATGGCACAACCTCAACATACCTTAATCTAGATACAAGTATGGCCAAACCTCCTCCTAATCCTCTTCCAAACCAAGCATGAAGCAAAAACCCCTTCCTTCTTCCTTAGAATTTTCAGCTCAAAGAAATGAAAAAAAGGATGAACAACAATTTTTTTTCTCTCCTTTCTTCAACTCACGGCAATGGGGGTAACACACACATTCTTTCTTTCTTTTTTTTTCTTCCCTTTCATTATTCAATTCCCATGCTCATTATTTTATTTTTTTCTTACATACACCATTGTCACAACATGTTTCATGACATGTTTTGCCCATAATCCCTTGTCATGGCCGGCCACTAGCTATTAGGGGGGGAAATTTGACATGCAAGTCCTCCCTTTTGATTACATGCACTATTAGGTCCTTATAGATTAGCCTATCACATTTCAAAAGTGTCACACAAGTCCTAATAACTGAATTCACATGCAATCGACTAAATCGAAGCTTGAAATTTTCACACATTCATAAATACATATTCTAGACAATAAATATTACGTTCAAACATTTCGGTGACTCGGTTTAGCGGTCCCGAAACCACTTCCCGACTAGGGTCAATTTTGGGCTGTCACAACTCTCCCCCACACAAGAAATTTTCGTCCCCGAAAATCTTACCGGTAAATAGGTTTGGGTATCGCTCTTTTATAGAGTTCTCGGGTTCCCAAGTAGCTTCTTCCATCCCGTGTTTGAGCCATAACACTTTTACTAACGGAACCCTTTTGTTTCGCAACTCCTTCACTTCACGAGCTAGGATACGAATCGGTTCTTCTTCATAACTCATATCGGCTTGAATTTCAACCTCTGATGGACTAATTACGTGCGACGGATCAGATCTATAACGTCGAAGCATCGAAACATGAAAGACGTCGTGAATCTTTTCAAGTTCAGGGGGCAAATTCAAACGATACGCAACTGGACCGACTCGTTCGGATATCTTATATGGCCCGATGAACCTCGGACTCAATTTGCCTTTACGGCCAAATCTGAGTATCTTTTTCCAAGGCAAAACTTTAAGAAACACTTTATCTCCCACCTGATACTCAATGTCTTTTCGTTTCAGATCCACGTACGACTTCTGACGATCGGAGGCTATCTTCAGATTTTCACGGATTACTTTTACTTTCTGTTCAGCATCTTTAATCAAATCCACTCCGAAAATTTTGCTTTCACTGAGCTCGGTCCAAAACAATGGTGTACGGCATTTACGCCCATACAAGGCCTCGTAAGGCACCATCTTAATACTTGATTGAAAACTATTGTTGTAAGCGAATTCAATCAAAGGTAAATACCGTTCCCATGAACCACTGAACACGAGGATGCAACATCTCAACATATCCTTAAGTATCTGAATTATCCGCTCGGATTGACCATCGGTTTGGGGGTGAAAGGCGGTGCTGAAATGCAACTTGGTACCCAAAGCTTCTTGCAATTTCTTCCAAAATCGCGAGGTGAATCTCGGATCTCTATCCGACACAATGTAAATCGGTACCGTGTAATCTCACAACTGAGAAACGTACAATTCAGCTAGTTTATCCAATGAAAATCCGACGCACGGGGATAAAGTGAGCCGACTTAGTCGGTCTATCAACAACAACCCAAATCGCATCCTTCTTACTTGTCGACAATGGCAGTCCGGACACAAAGTCCATTGTGACTCGATCCCATTTCCACTCGGGTATCGTGATCGGCTGAAGTAACCCTGAAGGCACTTGATGTTCCGCTTTCACTTGTTGGCATATTAAACATCTTGAAACAAAGTCGGAGATGTCTCGTTTTATACCATGCCACCAAAACTGACGTTTCAAATAGTTGTACATCCTCGTACTCCCCGGGTGAATTGACATTTGGCTACAATGGGCTTCGTTCAGAATCATCGAAATGAGTTCCGAATTCCTTGGAACACACAGACGACTTCTGAACCTCAAACAATCATCATCATCAATTTGAAACTCCGATTCCTTGTTCGGAACACACTCAGCCCATTTTGCAACCAACTCATTGTCGACTTTCTAAGCTTCACGAATTTGATAAATCAATAATGGTTTGGCCTTTAATTCGGCTACTAACACATTGTCGGGTAGAATAGACAAGTGTACATTCATCGCTCGTAAAGCAAACAGTGATTTCCGGCTTAAGGCGTCCGCAACCACATTAGCCTTTCCCGGGTGATAATCAATGACAAGCTCATAATCTTTTAACAACTCGAGCCAACGTCTTTGTCGCATATTCAAGTCTCTTTGAGTTATCAAATATTTGAGACTTTTGTGATCCGAAAATACATGGCACTTCTCCCCAAATAGGTAGTGTCGCCATATTTTCAAAGCGAATACGATGGCAGCTAGTTCGAGATCATGGGTCGGATAATTTTTCTCATGTGGCTTTAATTGTCTCGACGCATAGGCCACAACTCGACCTTCTTGCATCAATACGCAACCCAACCCAAGTAGGGAGGCGTCACTATAGATGACAAACTCTTTGCCCGATTCGGCCGCACTAAAATTGAGCTTCCGTCAAATAAGTTTTCAGTTGCTCAAAACTTTTCGACATTTTTCCGTCCATTCAACTTAACATCTTTTGAAGTAGCTTCGTCATGGGTGTGGCTATCATCGAAAACCTTTCACAAACCGTCGGTAGTAACCGCAAGTCCCAAAAAGCTCGAACCTCGAATATTTCTGAGGCTTCCAGCTTAAGTATGGCTGAAATTTTGCTCGGTCGACTCGAATACCCGATGTAGATACCACATGACCCAAGAAGCTAACCTCCCTTAACCGAACTCACACTTGCTGAACTTAGCATATAATCTGCGTATCCGTAAAATTTGCAACACTAATCTCGTGTGTTCAAGATGTTCGGTCTCATCTCTTGAATAGACCAAGATGTCATCGATGAACACAACTACGAACCGGTCCAAATATCGTCAAGATCCGATTCATCAAATCCATAAATACCGTAGGGCATTAGTGAGCCCGAACGGCATCACTAAGAACTCGTAGTGACCGTACCTCTTTCGAAAGCGGTTTTGGTACGTCCAATCTCGAATCCATGAATCGATAATAACCTCGATCTCAAATCTATCTTTGAAAACACCGAGGCTCCCTTTAGTTGATCAAACAAATCATCAATACGCGGTAACGGATATTTATTCTTTATCGTCACTTTATTCAGCTGACGATAGTCAATACACAACCTCATGGTCCCATCCTTCTTTTTCACAAACAATACTGGTGCACCCCAAAGTGAGAAACTTGGTCGAGCGAAACCTCTATCCGTCAATTCTTGCAACTGAGCTTTCAACTGCTTTAACTCCGTTGGTGCCATACGATACGGAGCTATCGAAATTGGCATAGTCCCAGGTACAAGCTCAATACCAAACTCTATCTCCCGAACAGGTGGCAAACCCGGTAATTCTTTGGGAAAGACATCCGGGTATTCGCAAACCACCGGCACAGACTCGGGTTTTATTTCTAACTCCTTATCATCAAGTACATACGCAAGGTATGCTTCGTACCCCTTTCTTACATATTTCTGGGCCAACATTGATGATATTACAGCTGGCAACCTCTTTAAGTCCGTAGACTCAACTCGGATCATCTCGTTATTTGCGCACCTCAAATCCATAGTCTTGCTTTTGCAACTCACAATCGCATCATGCACGGTCAACCAATCCAAACCAAGAATAACATCAAATTCATCGAACGGCAAAAGCATCAAGTCCGCCGGAAAACAGGAACCTCGAATTACTAGGGGCATTTCTTACACACTTTGTCAACAAGCACGTAACGACCCAAGGGATTTGACACCCGAATTACGAACTCAGTAGACTCAATAGGTAAAGTCTTCTTTGGATGCTAAGGTTTCGATATATAAGAATGAGTAGAACCAGGTCAATCAAAGCAATCACATTAGTATCAAAGAGAGTGAAAGTACCCGTAATAACATCTGGCGAGGAAGCATCCTCGTGTGCACGTATTGCATAAGCCCTAGCAGGAGCGTGAGCCTCGGATCTGGTCGTAGCATCTCTAGATCCTCTCTGACCACCACTAGCATTGCCCATATTTCTAGATGGTCTACCCGAGCAAGCGGGTAGCGCTCGGTTTCCCACTCTGATTTACATTCTGCTCAAGCAACCTCGGGCAATCTTTAATGAAGTGGTCAACGATCCGCACTTGTAACAGAGCGGTCATGGAATCTACAACTTCCGAATGCCATTTGCCACAATGTCGACACTCGCTCGTCTCGACGTTCATTCCCAACACTGGCGACCGAAGTACCTCGTGTACCCACAGGGGGTCGGTCACGATCTCGTCTAAAAAGGCCCGAAGTGCCTCTAGACCGGCCCACATCATCACGAAATTTCTTCAATGCCTGTTGAAGAGACTTTCCCGAGGATCTTTTACGAAACTCTCCAGTTCCCACATCAACTTTTTGTTTTTCTTTTCTAAGCTCTTCGGCTTTACAAGCTCGCTCGACAAGTACTACGAACTCTCGTATTTCAAGAATGCCAACGAACATTTTTATATCTTCATTCAGCCCATCCTCGAAGCGTTTACACATGATAGCCTCGGACGAAATACATTCCCGAGCATATCTACTAAGTCTAACAAATTTTCGCTCGTAATCAGTGACTGACATAGAACCTTGCTTAAGCTCAAGAAATTCCTTCCGTTTTTGATCAACAAATCTCGACTGATATACTTTTTCCAAACTCGCTTTGGAAAAACTCCCAAGTTACTTGCTCTCGGGGCACTGAAGTCGAGTACTCCACCAATAGTAGGCGTAATCGCGTAGCAAGGAGATAGTACACTTTAGGCATTCATCGGGTGTACAAGATAGCTCATCGAGTACCCGAATAGTGTTGTCCAACCAAAATTCAGCTTGCTCGGCATCGTCGCTATCCGTAGCTTTAAAATTTAGTAGCCCCATGTTTTCGGATTCTGTCAACTGGGGGCTTATTCGACCTTATTTGGTCAGTTACCGGGGGTTGTGTTTGTTGGGAATGGAGGTTGTGGAACAGCCGTATTAGTTCGAATGTATTGGTTGAACCAATCATTCATCACGCTATAGAAAGCTTGTCTAGCTTCATCATTTGGATTACTAGCATTAGGTTGAGAGTCCGCCGGCACTATCCCTTGTGCGGGAGCAGGCGATACACTCTCAAGATCATCAGCTACCGCTCGATCGGGATCGGAATCCATTACTATAAATAAACACATTTGAAATTGTCAGAAATCACCACACTATCAAATTATCACATAAAATGGCATGTATAGATAGACCCAAACGCATTACGGTAGTCCTAGAATCGACTAAACCGTAGCTCTGATACCAATAAAATTGTAACACCCCGTACCCGAGTCCGTTACCGGAATCGAACACAAGGTGCACACAGACTTAACTTAATTATTTTCACAGTCCATTTAGAAATTTCCAGACAAGCTGGTTACTGTATCACTGTCGCCTTAAAAATCATATCTTGAGTTTCAAAGCTTTAAAATCAGTTTCGTAATTTTTCCCTGAAACTAGACTCATATTTCCATCTACATATTTTTTTCTAGAAGTTTTGGTTGGGCCAATTAGTACAGTTTATTAGTTAAAGTCTCCCCTGTTACAGGGATCCACTACACTGACCTTCGCGCATTACGACTTGGATATCTCCCTGTACAGGGCTTCAATACTGATGCTGTTTGTTTCTATAGAAACTAGACTCAAAGAGGAATCTATACATATATGGCATGACTCCTAATTATCTCTGGTTAATTTACAATGAATTTCCAAAGTCGGAACAGGGATTCCAGAAACCGTTCTGGCCCTGTTCCACGAAAACCTAAATATCTCTTAACATATAACTCATATGACCGTTTCGTTTCTTCCATATGAAAGTAGATTCATCAAGGTTAATTTAAATAATTTATTCACTATTTAATTCCATCCCTACTATTTTTAGTGATTTTTCACATCCACATCACTGCTGCTGTCAGCATCTGCCTTTGAGGTAGACTTTACCTATTTCATAATTTCCATGATTCAATTAGCCCTTTTTGCATACATGGCACAAAGAATGATCATGATTAACCATTCCAATGGCTAATCATTTCCAAACATTTCCATACCTCTTAATGAACAACATACAAAATGATTATGATACCATGCCAAAGTGTATATAAGCCATTTTCGCATGGCTATCCAAATTTATACAAAATCAAAGGGGTCTATGACTAACAAACGAAAGAGTAGTCCTATACATGCCATTTCAAAGTTCAACCAAAATTTGTACCAAAAGGGGCTTTGATAGTGTGGGAGACTTGACTTCCAAAAATCCTCGAGTCCGATAGTGACGAGCCAAAATCTATAAAACAGAGAGCAAAGTAACTGAGTAAGCAATTTATGCTTAGTAAGTTTTGAGAAAGGATTCCAAAGACAACAAAAGCATAGCATTCATATAGCTAAACGGATAATTTCATATGCACACATTCTCAATATCATACTTACTTCACATTACCAACCCTTATGTTCATACACAAAGATCAACTTAGCCAAAGGCCTAGTAGCTCGTTTATCAACCGAGCGAATACTTATTTGTAAGGGCTCAACTAATTCAAAGCACATACGAAACATACCTTATTGCTGGAATTTTGCAAGCGTATTAACTGAAATTTTTACAGCAATATTGCTCATTCCTGATTCACGTACCTTCGGATTTTATCCGGATATAGTGACTCGCTCAAAAGCCTTCGGGACATAGCCCGGTTATAATAGCTCGCACAAATGCCTTCGGGACTTAACCCGGATTTGGGAACTCGCACAAATGCCTTCGGATCTTAGTCCGGATATGGTCACTTAGCACAAAGCCTTCGGGACTTAGCCCGGACATCATTCAAATAATCATGCACATTTAACACTAAATCATGACACATTCGTATTTCATTTTCATTAGCAAAACTCAAACACAAGACACTTATCACACTTGAAATTTCGGCTCAATATCCACACACAAAGAGCATGATTTCGATTTGCTTAAAACATGATCTAATCAAATCATAATTTAAGCTCTATTACTCAAGAACTTACCTCGGATGTTGTCGAATGATTCCAAGGGTATTCACCACTTTTTCCTTCCCTTTATCGGATTTAGCTCCCTTTGCTCTTGAGCTTAATTTAACAAATAAATTGATTTAATCATTTGAGCATCGAAAGAGGAATTCAAGGTACTTAGCCCACATATTTTCATTAGACATTAAAGTCACATATGTACGGAAATCATGAATCAAACTCAACACATTAGTTAGTACTCTCCTTAGTCGAATTTTCCAAGCCAAGAATAGGCATCAATATGCTTGCCTCTAACCGAATGCATGCACACCAATCCCCCTCATGTGGCCGAATATGCATGTCCATGTTGAGGCCAATTATACACTTAATACCACACATAAATGGCATACATTTTACTAACTAACGCATTCCATATTGTAACTCAATACGCATCAATCATTTACTTCATAACCGATACAAGTATGGCCAAACCTCCTCCTAATCCTCTTCCAAACCAAGCATGAAGCAAAAACCCCTTCCTTCTTCCTTAGAATTTTCAGCTTAAAGAAATGAAAAAAAGGATGAACAACAATTTTTTTTTCTCTCCTTTCTTCAACTAACGGCATTGGGGGGGTAACGCACACATTCTTTCTTTTTCTTTTTTTTTTCTTCCCTTTCATTATTCAATTCCCATGCTCATTATTTTATTTTTTTTCTTACATACACCATTGTCACAACATGTTTCATGACATGTTTTGCCCATAATCCCTTGTCATGGCCGGCCACTAGCTATTAGGGGGGGAAATTTGACATGCAAGTCCTCCCTTTTGATTACATGCACTATTAGGTCCTTATAGATTAGCCTATCACATTTCAAAAGTGTCACACAAGTCCTAATAACTGAATTCACATGCAATCGACTAAATCGAAGCTTGAAATTTTCACACATTCATAAATACATATTCTAGACAATAAATATTACATTCAAACATTTCGGTGACTTGGTTTAGCGGTCCCGAAACCACTTCCCGACTAGGGTCAATTTTGGGCTGTTACAGAACAGACCAGATATTACATGTTTATGCAAAACCCAACCCATATCCAACTACATGCACCCCCATACCAACCTTTCACCATGTGGGGAGACTACTCGACCCACCCAACCGCTAAAATGCCGCAGAAATATGCAGCATGGCTGCCAGAATAGATAATGTGACAGAGTCACCAGATACAGATAATCGTGGCAGAGCCACCAGAACAGATATATGTCGCAGAGCCACCAGATCAGAGAATTGTGGCATAGCCACCAGGACGCTTCCTCCATAATATAACCTATGTCCCCATGCAATAGATATACAATCATGGCATACATCATACAGAATTAAATCATCATGCTTTTCAGTCAAAAGTAACCCTAGGGGTATAATGGTAATTTTGCACCTAGAGGTATATCAGTAATTTCCATACATAGGGGTATTGAAGTAATTTCACTATTCTTAAGGTTTTCATATATAACATAGCCATTTACGTATGACCAGAAACACTTACCGCGTTTTCTTACTGAATTAGGCCCGTTGGCCCACTATCCCGATTTTGGCCCATTAAGCCCAAAAACATCGAAATGCACGGAATCGTGTACTTTGCAATATTATCACTTTAATTTGCCAGATACATCAACTATTAATCTCACGAGCATTCGCACACTCGCAAGTTCTCAAGATACCAACTTTTCGGCATTTCTGCTTTTCGGTTTTTGCCGATCTAGTCTATAAGAGGGTGTCAGTTACACACCTATTTGCGATGATATGCTGACGAGATCCACACATGAATTGCCTACAATTGGATTACTAACACGTTAATCTAACTATCAAAAACGAACTGCATATTAACCCCTTACCACATTCGGCCAAAAGCTCCTTAGGCACTAGCGATCCTACCTTTGTCGAAGTTAGCGATTATGTCTAGATCCAATCATTCCACTTGTCCAAGCCTTTGATCAGCAGCCTCTATATCCTACTATTATCAAAAGAAAATACCTATAACAACCCTTAGAGCTACCAGCCCAAATCGACAGCCTCCCTAACCTTTAGGGGTTTCGGCTTTTCTAAAACCCGAAATAAAGATTAAGTTCAAAAACTTACCACCGGTTCCTTCAGTCAATGATTCCAATTAACTCCTACTCGATTCTGATACAGATCTAACCCTTCAAATGATAACAAAAGTTGAACCTTTAGTGATCTTAAAATTCGGCTATGTCCCTATGGCTATGCGTTTTCGGCTTTTTATAACAGTGAAGAAAAGATGAGGGTTTTGTAGTGGCTTTGTCGACAGAAACTTGGGGTTCAGAGGACTAGAGAATCTGTCAAGAAGATGAGGGAAAATAAGAGGGTTTTGACTAGAAAAAAATGGCACAAAAGAAATCAGGCTTTCGAGATTTCGGCTTTTTGAGGTAATCGACTATAGGTTTAAAAACAACTAATAAAAATGAAGATGAGCAGAATGGTAGAGAGATTCGACAGATAAGAAGGAGAAAAGAAGTTGATGAAGAGAGAAAAAGAAGAAAAGAAAAAAGAAAGAGGAAGAATGGTCAGGAAACGGCACAACTTACCCCTAATGCCGAACTTCTACTTGGCATTTGACCTAGCCGAAACTTGCCCCGTAAAGAAAACCCTTGACCGGCCAACTCTTGCTCCTCAAGGGTCAACCATTTGGCCAACACTGCTCTCCCTAATCAGCTCCTAAATCCTCTCCCTTATCCCCTCCTTACTCAATCCCCTGAGCAATTCAAACTCCTCCTGACAGTCTTTTAATTGAGTTCCATTACTTACCCTTTTTAAACATAAAAATAATTCCCTTATGCTCCCATTAACTTGAACCTTGGTTCTCCCTAGCATCCACACGTCACTTTTATAACCTTCCCAGTGGCGTCACATGCCACTTTTCCACCTGCTTCTTTGTGTTTTATTTTCCCCAATTAATACATAAAAGCCCAGTTACCCAGAACCCCTTTTTCTTTTGGAACTAAAATTAACTAAAATTACCGAGTTTTAACTTAAGCTTGGGCCTTCTAGAGGCCCACTAACATAATTAAACCTATGCCAAACAGACAAAACACAGAAATTTTAAATCTTTGCTAACATACATAGAATTCCCGAAAATTGGGGCGTTACACAACCCCTAGTTCAGTAATGAACTTCTTGATCCAAACAGTTTCTTTCACTGCCTCACTAGCTGCAATATACTCGGCCTTTGTTGTAAAATCGGCTACTGTACTTTGCTTTGAACTCTTCCAGCTCACAGCACCACCATTAAGGCAAAACACAAAACCTGATTACGATCGAGAATCATCCTTGTCAGTTTGGAAGCTGGCATCAATGTAACCTTTTACACTTAACTCTTCCTCACCTCCATATATTAGGAACGTATCCTTAGTTCTTCTCAAGTACTTAAGGATAGTCTTGACTGTGGTCCAGTGACCTTCACTGGGATCTACTTGGTACCTGCTCGTCATACTTAAGGCATATGAGACATCTGGACGGGTACATAACATGGCATACATGATAGATCCAATAGCAGAAGCATATGGAATTTTACTCATGAGTTCTCTCTCTTGTGGAGTTGAAGGACACATTTCCTTCGAGAGTGAAATACCATGTCTCATAGGTAGGAATCCTCTCTTAGATTCTTCCATGTTGAACCTTTTCAATACTTTATCTATATATGTACCTTGACTTAGACCTAGTAGTCATCTTGATCTATCTCTATACATCTTAACTCCTAAGATGTAAGTGGCTTCGCCCAAGTCCTTCATAGAAAAACAACTTCCTAACCAAGTCTTAATAGACTGTAAGGTAGGTATGTCATTGCCCATGGTAAGTATGTCATCCACATACAGTACCAAGAATGTGATTGTGCTCCCACTAACTTTCTTGTAAACACATGGCTCATCTTCATTTTTGATAAAACCAAATTCTTTGATTGCATCGTTAAAACGAAGATTCCAACTTCGAGAAGCTTGCTTTAATCCATAAATGGACCTTTGTAACTTACATATCTTTCCAGCATCCTTTGGATTGACAAAACCTTCAGGTTGTGTCATGTACACATCCTCTTCAAGTTTCCCGTTAAGGAAAACTGTTTTGACATCCATTTGCCAGATTTCATAATCATGAAATGCAGCTATGCCGAGTAAGATCCCGATGGATTTAAACATAGCTACAGGAGAAAAAGTTTCATCATAGTCAACACCATGAATTTGACGAAAACCTTTAGCGACTAATCGCCCCATGTATGTTTGTACATTACCATCCATGTCCGTTTTCTTTTTGAAAACCCACTTGCACCCTACAGGTTTAACCCTTCCAGGTGGGTCAACCAAAGTCCATACTTGGTTTTCATACATGGAATCCATCTCAGATCTCATGGCCTCAAGCCATTTATCAAAGTCTGGGCTCGCCACTGCTTCTTGATAAATCCTAGGCTCATCTTGATCTATAAGAAGAATGTCACCATGCATTGTAATGAGAAATCCATATCTCTCAAGTGCATGGCGTTCTCTTAAAGATCTACGCAGTGGTTGTGTTTCTACAGTAGTTACTTGTTCCTCAACTTCTTGTGGAATTTACTGTTGTTCTATCTCTGGTTTAGTGGTATCTTGTGATTCTCAAATTTTTTCAAGTTCAATCTTTCTCCCACTTCCTTTTCTAGAAACAAATTCTCTCTCTGGGAAGACACTAGTCCGAGCAGTAAACACTTTGTTCTCAGTGGGATTAAAGAATAAATATCCTTTGGTTTCTTTCGGATACCCCACAAAGATACACCTTTCAGATTTGGGTTCAAGCTTAGTAGACGTCTGACGTTTAACATAAGCTTTGCAACCCCAAATTTTCATAAGAGACATACTGGGATGTTTCCTAGTCCACATCCCATATGGCGTCTTTTGAACCGATTTAAATGAAACACGATTTAGTGTGAAAATAGCTGTTTCAAGTGCATGTCCCCAAAAGAAAGTCGGTAGATCAGTATGACTCATCATGGATCGAACCATGTCTAATAGAGTTCGATTTCTTGTCTCAGAAACTCTATTCCATTGAGGAGTACCAGGAGGAGTAAGTTATGAGACAATCCCACATTCCTTCAAAAGATCATCAAACTCTAGGCTCAAATACTCTCTACCTCGATCAGATCGAAGTGTCTTAATAGTTTTGCCTAGTTGATTTTGTACTTCATTTTTGAATTCCTTGAACTTTTCAAGGGCCTCAGACTTATGGCACATGAGATAAACATACCCATATCTACTGAAATCATCAGTGAAAGTAATGAAGTAGTGAAATCCACCTCTGGCTTGTGTATTTATTGGTCCACATACATCTGAATGTATTAAGCCCAATAAATCACTAGTTCGTTCACTTTTACCAGTAAAAGGAGATTTAGTCATTTTTCCTAATAAGCAAGATTCACATACTTCTAATTGTTCAAAAACAAATGAATCCAAGAGACCATCTTTATGGAGTTTGGATATGCGTTTCTCACTTATGTGGCCCAAATGACAATGCCAAAGATAAGTTTAATTTGAGTCATTTATTTTAGATCTTTTAGTATTTATGTTGTAAATGGGATTCATTTGATCTAAAATATAGAGGCCATTAATCAATTGTGCCGAACCATAAAAAACATTATTGAGATAAAAGGAACAACAATTATTCTTAATTATTATCTCAAAACCAATTTTGTCTAAGCAAGAAATTGAAATAATGTTTTTAGTCAAACTGGGCACAAAATAACAATCCTCTAAAATTAAACCAAGTCCAGTAGGCAAAGATAAAGTATATGTTCCCACAGCTAATGCAACAACTCTTGCTCTATTTCCAACTCCCAAGTCCACATCTCCTCTAGCCAAAGTCCTACTCCTTTGTAGTCCCTATATAGAAGTACAAATATGAGAACCACAACCAGTATCTAATATGCAAGAAGTATTAGTTGATAAATTAATATCAATAACATAAATATCTGAAGTAGACGTTCCGCTTGCTTTGGCCTTCTTGATTTCCTCAAGATAGACAGGGCAGTTCCGCTTCCAATGTCCAGTCACACCACAATGAAAACAGTTTCCTTCCTTAGACACCTCACCTTTAGGTTTCAGTGCAGCCTTTCCTTTTCCAATATTGGGCTTACCTTTGCCCTTAGGCTTTGTCGGGACTTTGGCCTTTCCCTTGCCCTTATTGTTACGGACCATCAGTATGGGCTTGGGTCCAACCTTTTTCATGTTGCCTTCAGTAGTTTGTAACATGCTAAGCAATTGTGGCAGAGTCTTGTCAATTTCATTCATATTGAAATTGAGGACAAACTGGCTGTAGCTATCGGCAACGATTGCAGAATAACATCAGTGGCCAACTCTTGGCCCAATGGAAACCCAAGCTTAGACAGGCTTTCAATATAACCAATCATCTTAAGGACATGAGGTCCTACTGGCTTCCTTCAGCCAGCTTACATTGGAATAGGGCCTTAGAGATATCGAACCTCTCTTGCCTTGCTTGCCCTTGATATAGTTCTTTCAAGTGCTCGATCATATCATAAGCAACCATATCCTCATGTTGCTTTTGAAGCTCAGGATTCATAGTGGTAAGCATAAGACATCCAACGTCTACCATATCACCGAGATGCTTCTTGTAAGCATCTTTATCAGCCCTCGAGGCATTAGCAGGTGGTTCATCAGGAAGTGATTTTTCAATGACATATAATTTCCGTTCTTGTTTGAGGACAATCCTCAAGTTACGGAACTAGTCAAGAAAGTTCAAACCATTTAATTTGTCCTTCTCAAGGACCGATCGCAATGCGAGTGTATTAGTGTTTGTAGCCATAATATATCTACAGCAATAAAATATGCGTGTGAATAAATTTACCAAGTTTATATCAATCATTAAAAGGACTTTATTATATGATGTTTCCTACTATTCTATTTCAAAATTAATAACCCTCATATATTAATTTCGAAAAGACTTTCTTGAAAGTATTTCTAGTGGGTCAAGGATCCATATTTCACCTCCTCTTAAGTCAGCTTTGGCTTTACTCTCAAGATTATGGTTATTTAGGTAAGCAACACTTGTTAATTACATCATATGTAACTCCTACAATTTGGTGAACAACTCTTGTTCTAATCATCTTATGATTTATCCAAATTACTTGCCTCTAGGTTTCTAATCCTATTAGAGTAACCTAGTTAAGTCATTAACCAATTTTTAACTAGCGAATATCACTTGTTTATTCTTCGCGTTTAACCAAGAAAAATACTAGTACTTCGTTTTGGCAAAACCTACATAGTATTGATCGAGGCCTTAACGAGAGCATAAATTGGAAGGCCATGTTGACTTAATATTTTAATAGAGGGATTTTATTATAGTGTTACATCTCACCAATTATGGTCTACTTTAGTCCATTTAATCTTTTAATTGATCTCATCAATTAATGGGGTTTATTATTACCAAATTTGCATGCTTTAGACATCCATAGCATCTCATACATAAGTAAGTAAAGCAATAAATAAATGCAATAGTTATAGCCCATAAACTATAGTGGTTCAACCTAAGCCAATGGGAGAAGTAAAAGGGAACCTAAAGGTGTAAGCCGTTTTCACAAGCTGTCGATCCACACTAGTCGGCCCATCTTCCTTCTCGTCTAGTCCATAGTAACTTTTACAAATTACAAAATTCAGAAACTCGTTTTACATACGAGGGAGTATGATGAGAAAAGAAATACAAAAGAATAGTAGTAAGGCACGACACGTTGGCCGTATTTATAAAATTACAACCTTTTATCAAATGGGTCATCGGGCTATAACTATGCATTTCAAACACCGTGCATTTCAAAAACAGCATATATCATTCAACGTTTTTGTCAAGTGAAATATTAAAATATCCTTTCAACCCTTTTATGGCCCATTAAGTTTTATTTATTACAAAACATACTGGAAGATGATGGGGATCTGAGGCGGTCGAAGGCCCCCTCACTTCGACCGCTTGATCCCCATCCTTGGGGGTACGGGGGCAGAGCCCCCGCGGTGTGGACCAGGGGTGTGGGCGCAGAGCCCCTGTAGTACGAATTGCATACCCTAGTCGAATGAAACCTCACGATTTGATAACTTTTATCAATAGAATCGTGTTTTTAGGATTTTAATCCTTGAGGTTTCATATCGAACAACCCTTTGTTCCATCAGGCAAGAAACTCTTCGAAATTGTAAAATCACCGCTACATCATAATGATTTATTAAGGTTTACAGAATAACATAAAACCGAATAGGCCATAACACCATGATTAACATTTAATCACTTATCGAAAGGAACAATTATCAGATTCTGCTTAAACGATTTAAACAGAAAAACATAATAAAATTAAAACATGCATCTCATACAATTGCATCACCCAAGTGGCTCTGATACCACTGTTGGAACGCCGGTGCCTCCAAGGCGCAGCAAAAAAAATAAAATAATTAAAAACATTCCGGTGATCCAAACCATGGATCCATGTGTAAGGAACGTATCGGGGTGATAAAAGGTTTCAAAATTATCGAAACTTCAATCTGAGTAGACAGCGACGCCTAGGCAACGGGAATCCTGAACCACTATCGAACCAAGCTGCAACCTTTCAGATGTCGGCCTCTACGTAGTCCACGCAGTTAACAATGAACGGTAGAAAAATCTCAAAAACTATTTCAGTGATTTTTATGCTTGACGGCTGCTAGACCCTTTAGCATAGTTTCGGGCTTATTTATATATTATCTCTTTAGGGTTTTTACCCTTGCCATATATAACACCCTTTTAATTGGTATATCTTTTAATGAATATTAATTCATTAAAATTAATCAACATAATAGTCATCATTAAAATAAATATAATAATGTTTAACCAAAATTATAATTACATTAATTGTAATAAAGATTTGATAAACTATATTTATTTAAACTTATATCTGAACCAAATTCATATACTAATGAAATTATGTTACGATTATGTGTACAACATCCTTGTACGTATAGTATGTTCAACAATTTGATTGCCCAATTAAATTAATTCTATAATTAATTTAATTCATCTGACAATCAGAATACAATACCAACTATGTTTTACTTCGTTCATTTTAACCATAGGGTGTGACCCTATAGGTTCTTGCAACGTTAGCAGTAATATTAGAACGATTTTAATGTTACAAACAATGAGTGGCATCTAGCAATGCACCATTGCTACCTAAGTTACGGAAGTCATGATTCGACATAACCTTTTGTGATTAACCTTTCATGCATTAATCCTTAAGTCCTATATCTTTGGAGTTGACACAAGTCATGGAATGGTCACACTTGCATAGTCCATCCCATGTTTCTTGATACCTTACGTGAACTATGATACACAAATAAGTATGACATCTCATATCAACTTATTTGAGCATGGCCATGCATTTCTAATCTCACTCAATCAAGTGGCCTAAGATATTACTCCCATTATGTAGGAGGGACTTATCATATATTGATCAACCATATCCCTCTACATAGATTGTGGTATATCCAAAATTAGTCTTTATAGAACAACCAGTTACAATGTTCGTTTGACTATATCAAAATATACAACTCACGATGTTGGGATAATGATGATCTCAAGTATGAGGATCATATACATATTAATCACTATGAGTAATGTTGTGACAATTACATAATAATCCAAGAAACATACTCATAGTAGGTCGGTCCAAGATGTTGTTCTCTAACACACATATTCATGCATTCATTTTGACACTCCATATCAATGACAACTCTTTATCATCAATCAACTACATGTTAGTCTTAATGCATTATTGCTGTCCTAGCCAACAATAATACTTGACTAACGATCTGTTAAGAATAGTCATATTATTCTTAGGACATTATTATAAAATAGTTTATTTATGTACACAGAAAAAAAAAACTGAAATAATAATGACAACGTCTTATATCAATAAACATGATAAATCAAGTATGTTATTACAACCATCTTGTGATTGATCTTTGGGCATACTCTTACAACTCTCTCAGACAGGGTCTTTGTCATAAACACATATCAGAATCATATATTGATGCTATGATCTTACTCGCACACATATATCAGAATCCTATGTCATGACATACATATCCTAGCTATTCCTAAGGTTCATACGGGGCATTCGGACGTCGTAACTCGGTCGAAACGAATGCTCTAACATGATTACCAAGCTTATACATATTCGACAATTGCATTTATAATATCATATATTTCAATTCAACATTTATACTTTACATTTAATTAAAATTAAGTACGTCTATTTGCTTATAAACTTACCTCGAAAAATGAAAAACTGGTACGGATCGACTAGTCGATAACTTTCGTTTTCCCTCGATCCAAATCTGATTTCTTTGGTTCTTGATCTAAACATATTCAAATTAAGCTCATTCAAACATATTTTCATCCAATTTAGTCCAAAAACACATAAATGGGAAAATTACCATTTTACCCCTAACATTTACAGTTTTTACAATTTAGTCCGTATTGCATAAAACACAAAATATACAAAATCTCAAAGTACCCATGTTAGGCCGAATGGTACCCATGTCTATACAAACCTATATATTTCATTTATTTCAAATTTTAGTCTCTCAAATTATTATTTTTGCAATTAAGTCCTAATTACTCAAAATCATCAAAAACTCCAATACAAAATATGTTACTCTAAAACTTATCTTTCATATTTCATCATCAAACAACAAAAATCTCACACTATCAACAATGGTACAACTCAAAATATTCATCAAAATCAAAAATTAAAGCATGGGTCTCGAAGATTACGAAGCAACGATCTCAAAAACGTAGAAATTATCAAAAATCGAGCTAAACACATACCTTGATTGGACTTAAAAATGGCCGAACCCTAGAACTCTTCTCCTTTCTTTCTTATTTAGTTTCGGTAATGGTGAAAAAAAGTATGAACACTAATGTTCATGATATATTTTATATTATATTAACTTATATTAATAGTTTACTAAATTAACCTTAATAAACTTATAACAAAGTCACATGTTATAAGCCTACAGCCGTCCATTCAATATGCCAATGGGCTATTTAAAAATTAAATCCTTCATTTTAGAAAGCCACTAACAATTCGGGCCTTTATATATTAAACTACCAAATTTTCAATTTACGCGATTAAGTCCTTTTATTAAATCGAACACTCAAACGATAAAATTAAATCACGAAAATTTCACAGATATAAATTCACACAAAATAAACACAGAAAATAATTTTAAAATATTTTTCTGACTAGGATTCGTGGTCCCAAAAGCACCGTTTTGATTAGGGTCTAAATCAAGCTCTTACATGATAATAACCCGATCTCAAATCTATCTTTGAAAACACAGTAGCTCATTTAAACTGATCAAACAAATTGTCAATTCTGGGCGGAGGATATTTATTCTTGATAGTCACTTTATTTAACTGATGATAATCAATGCGCATTCTCATCGTGCCGTCTTTCTTTTTCACAAACAGAACGGGAGCACCCCAAGGTGAGAAACTCGGTCTTGCGAATCCTCTATCGGTTAACTCTTGCAACTGAGAATTTAATTCTTTTAACTCGGTCGAATCCATTCTATATGAAGCTATCAAAATTGAAGTATCTCTTGGCACTAATTCAATGCCAAATTCAACTTCTCGAATCAGAGGCAATCCCGGAAGTTCTTCAGGAAACACATCAGGAAAAACACAAACAAAAAGCACTGATTCAATTTTATTTTTTGTCACTTTCAAGTCGATTACTTAAGCAATGTAAGCTTAACAGCCCATTCTCACATATTTTTGAGCTAACATTGAAGAAATCACTGCCGGCAAACCATTCAAATCACTAGATTCAATTTATACTACTCGTCATTCTGACTTTTCAATTCAATAGTTTTCTATTTGCAATTCACAATAAAATTATGCAATGTCAACCAATCCATAACCAAGATTATATCAAATTCATCAAATGGTAACAATATCAGATCAGTTGGAAAGTAGAAATCTCGAATCATCAACGGACAATTCTTGCACACTTTATTAACCAAAATAAATTTACCTAAGGGGTTCGATACTCTAATCACAAATTCAGTAGAATCTACAGGCAAAGTCTTATTGTATACTAAAGTCTCACATACATAAGAATGAGTTGATCCAGGATCAATCAATGCAATTACAGAAGTATTATGAAGAGTGAAAGTACCGGTAATAACATGTGGAGACGAAAATTTTTCACGAGCGCGAACAGCATAAGCTCTGGCAGGTGCTCGAGCCTCAGATCTAATAGCTGTGTCTTTATTCATTCTCTGGTTACTACTCACATTACCCATATTTCTGGGCGGTCTACCTTGAGCTGTATTACCACTCGGCCTTGAATTTTGCATAATCTGTAAAAGCCCGATTTAGACCCTATTTGAAACGGTGGTTTCGGGACCATGAATCTGAGTCAAAAAAATATTTTAAAATTATTTTTTGTGTTTATCGTGTCTGAATTAACATCTGTGAAATTTTAGTGCTTTAAATTTTTCGTTTGAGTGCTCGATTTAATAAAAGGGCTTAATCGCGTAAAATAAAAAATTGGTAGTTAAATGTGAAAGTGCGTAATCGTTGTTGTCTTTATAATATGAAGTATTTATGTTGCAATTAAACCATAATTATAAATGATGGATGGTTTTGACCTTATATTATAATGGTTTTATATTTTATTATAAAGGTTAAATTTGTAAAATGTTAAATAATATATGTTATAATAAAACATAAATTAAACCACCATGCATTCATCTTTATTCTTATGACCGAATAACAAAAAGAAAGAAAATAAATAAAGCTTAGGGTATTTGGCCATTGTTGAGCTTGATTAAGGTATGTAACTCGCTCAGTTTTTGATAATTTTTACGTTTTTGAGATCATTGCAGTGTAATGTACAAATCCATGCTTGAATTTTTGATTTTGATGAATATTTTGGGATATTCCATTGATTAATAATTGAACTTTGTGATGTTAGTTGATAAATTATGAAAGATATGTTTTGGATTAATATGTTTTGTATTGGAATTTTTGATGATTTTGAGTAATTAGGGCTAAATTACAAAAATAATAAATTTAGGGGCTAAAATGTGAAATAAATGAAATGTATAGACTTGTATGAGCATGGGTAACACTCGGCCTAAGCATGGTGTGTGCAAATTTTGCATGTTTTGTGTTTTGTGCAATTTGGACTAAATTGTAAAAAGTGTGAAATGTCAAGGTAAAATTGTAATTTTCCCATTTATGTGTTTTTGGACTAAATTGAATGAAATTATGTTTGAATGAGTTTAATTTGAATATGTTTAGATCAAGAACCAAAGAAATCGGGTTTGGATCGAAGGAAAACCAAAGTTGCCGATTAGTCGTCCCGTTCCGATTATCGTTGTCCGAGGTAAGTTTATAAGCAAATAAATGTTGTTAATTTTAAATAAATATGAGTTTTTTTATATGCTGAAATGAACTATATGAAAGTATATATATGTTAGCTGAATGTGTTTATGCTTGGGAGCTATGTTTACGAATTCATTTCAATCGAGTTATGACGTCCGAAAGCGCTGTACGAACCTTAGGAATAGCTAGGATACATATGTCATGACATAGGATTTTTGATATGTGTTTTCGTGTAAGACCACGTCTAGGACACTGGCATCACTATGTGATAACGTGTAAGACCATGTTTGGGACATCGGCATCGTATTTGATTCGTGTAAGACCCTGTCTGGGATAGTGGCATCAATATGTGATTACATGTAATACGACGTCTGGGACATTGACATTGTACGATATATGTGATTTTTCAAGTATCCTATTCAATTCTGAATGGTTCAATGGGCAATGATAAGTTGTGACTGAATGTGTAAAATGAACCAAAGTGATCAAGTATGCGATAGTTTATTACCTATTTGAAAATAAGGCAAGTTGGTTATTTGATATGTGATGCAAATTATTTATGATGTAAATGAAAATATATGTGTATATGACAAGTATATTCAGCTAAAGGTTATGTATAAGTGAAATCATAATTGTGATCTATGTGCAAACATATATGAATGATTATATTTGGCCTTATGAATATAAAATGTGAATATTTACTGAAATGATTCATGAATATATGTATATGAGTTTATGTATATTCGGTTAAATAATGATATTAGGGCTTTGAAATTGAATGATATTTTGATAATAGATATATGTATATTCGACCAAGATAATATTTATAAAAGAAAGTATATGTTGTATATGAAATTGTAAGTTTGAAATTAAATGTGATTATGATAGCATGAATTGGTTTGGTTAAATTGAGTTGATAATGTCATTGAGTTATTTATTTGCTTATGACTTACTAAGCTATGATAGTTTACTGAGGGTGTATGTTTGCCTTTGTTTTATAGATTTTGTAGTCAAGTTACGAGCTCAAGGATTGTCAGTGAGATTTATCAGACTATAGACTATTTTTGGTACTTTATAAGTTGAATTTAAACCTATGGCATGTATAGGCTAGCGTATGTTTATGTTTGATTTTGGGTTATGTAAATATAAGCCATGCAAAAATGGCTTATTCATTATGTTAAGTTTGGTTTTGATGGTTTGGCCATTATATATTTATATGTGAATCATGGTTGTTATATTTGCTAATGGTGATAAAGTTATGTCAAAGTATATGTGTATGGTATATTTGGTATGATGTGAAATTGTGGTTGGATATTCTTTTTGAGTGATATGGTATGATGTGAAATTGTGGTTGGATATTCTTTTTGAGTGATATGCTTGATATATAAGTGGGATGTATTAGGTAAATAACTAAAATTTAAAGTATTGGTAATCGGTTATGTGATGAAGTAAATATGGATAATGATTATAAGTTTTTGATCATTGGTTGTAAATGATATGCATTTATATTCGGCTAATGATAGATAAATTAAATATGTATGCATATGACAGGTTTGTTTATGGTTTGATATTTAAAGTGACAAGTTGACATTTGTATTCGATTATGCAATGATAAATTTTAACTTAAGATTGAATTTGTGGATTTGGTATGACTTTAATGGCTTAATTTTGATGTTAAAATTCGGTTATATTTGACATGGTTGGAGTTTATTTTGGTATGCATATCATATGATAGTTATGATTTGTGTTTTGGTGATATGTTTGGATTTGGTTATTTTGTGAGATAAATGGTAACTTGTTCAAGGCATGATTATAATCGGTTATACCTAGTCAAAATAAAGGAATATGCTTATGACATGTTTATTTGTGGATTAGTTATTTAGATTTGGTTTTTGATGGTAAGTATGTATAACCATTAGGTTTAAATTATTGTGTATTTAGATTTGGTTTCATATGACTTATTTGGCGAGATAAAAAGAAAGTTTAGGTATAATTATAATAGTCATGAAATGTTTATGTATTGATGCTTGAAAATGTTTTAAATTGATATAGTTATATGCGCATAACTTGATATGAGAAAAGATGTATATTTTTTTGGCCTTGTTTAATGCATGTTTATATGTATATAAATATATATGTCTATTATGCCATGTGGATGTTTTAGCTTTGAGTAATATGCATAATATGTGAATTTATTTAATCATGAAATGGTATGTTTGATCACATGCATAAGTTTTTGTTAATTGCTGATACATGTTTGATTATGTTTAAGTTTTTAAAAGATAAGTTTTGTTATGGGATTGAGTTACGAAGTATGAAACGTAAGGAAAATTCTTTTGAATTGTGTTATGTTAGGTAATGCCTCGTAACCCCATTTCGGCGGTGGATAAGGGTTAGGGGTGTTACATAATCTCTTGTGCAACAGACTCGGGACAATTACGGATAAAATGATCTAAAGATCCACATTTGAAACAAGCCCGATCGTACAATCTACAATTGTCGGGATGCCATTTACCACAATGTTTGCACTCACGCTGATTTGATCTAACATTACCAACACTAGATACTAAGGTAGCTTTCGAACTCACAGGGGGTTTGTCTCGATCAAATATAGAATAACCCGTAGTAGCCTTTGAACGGCTAAAATCATCTCAAAATTTCTTTGATGCTGAATGAAATGACTTATTCGATGATCTTTTTTGCACCTCTCTAGCTTCTGAATCAACTTTTCTTTTCTTTTTCCCGAGTTCTTTAGCTTTACATGCTCGTTCAACAAACGCAACAAACTCTTTTATTTCTAGAATCCCAAGTAACAAGTGGATATCTTCATTTAAGCCATCTTCAAACCTTTTACACATTATTGCTTCAGTGAGACACATTTTCGTGCATACTGGCTCAATCTCACAAATTCTCGCTCGTATTCTGTAACAGACATACGACCCTGTTTCAACTTAAGAAACTTTTTGCGTTTCTGATCTATGAATCTCTGACTGATGTATTTCTTTCAGAATTCCACTTGGAAGAAATCCTAGGTGACCCATTCTCTCAAAACCACAGATATCAACATTTTCCACCAATAGTATGCCGTATCTCTCAGAAGTGAAACGACACATTTAAGACATTCATTTGGAGTACATGACAATTCATCGAAAACTTGTATCGTATTCTCTAACCTGAATTCAGCTCTCTCGGCATCATCATCAGTAGTAGCACGAAACTCTTCGGCCCTATATTCTCTAATTTTATCAACCAAATGCTTATTCAACTAAATTGGATTAAAACTTGTGGCATGACAGGGACTTGTGGAGGATTAGGCGGGGTGAAGGTTGTGGCACAGCCAGATTTGTTCTAATATACTGAGTGAACCAATCATTCATCATTTGGAAAAAGGCTTGCTGAGCCTCTCCCTCGTGGCTACTAGTAACAGGTCTAGAATCGGATTGCACTACCCCTTAGTGGGAGTGGGTGCATTACTTTCAACATCATGAGCTACGAATCGTTCGGGATCCATTTACTATGTAAAAACACATTTTCATTGTCAGGAATCATCACACTATCACAATTCGTATATATGGAATGTATAGCTAGACTCTCGCGCGCTACGTTAGTCCTAGAATCAACCAAATCGTTGCTTTGATACCAATAAAATGTAACACCCCTAACCCATATCCATCGCTAGACTAGGGTTATGAAGCATTATTGGACATATCGGAACATTTTATAATCATTTCACAAATATCATTCACACATCATAGCATAATAGTCAAACATCATCACAAAGTACCTTTCGTAGGTCAATGAGACCTTAAACATGCTTTAGGAAGGAATCATGACTAATCCAAACACATACAAAATCTCTCAAAACTATACAATTTTTCCAAGTTACAAAGGTTACACGCCCGTGTGAACAGGCCTTGTGCCTCACACAGTATTAGACATGCCCGTATGTCTAAGCCGTGTTAAAACAGGGCATACAGACCGATTTATCCACATGATCGAAGACATGCCCGTGTGCCTTGGCCATGGTTGAAACTGACTTGGGTCACACGGCTAACCACACGCCCGTGTGTATAGCCCATGTGCCCTTCAAAATAGCCACACACACCTATGTGCCAAGGCTGTGTGCCTCACAAGACCACCAGACACGCCTGTGTGTCTAGGCTGTGCTCGAGATTGATTTTAAATTGTAGGACTACCCTAGGGGACACACGACTGTGTAACATGACCCTGTGTCACACACGGCTGAGACACACACCTGTGTCTCTGCCCATGTGGACAAAAAATAGGTTATTTGCAAAACCAATTTGCCACCCTTAATGGTCATCCCTACAAGTTCAAAATCAAAGCACAATTGCACCATAATTTTAACCAATTTCAATCACAAAACATACATCTTTCATGTCATATAATCACCAAACAATATCATCCTTATCATCCAAACCAAAACATACCAAAATCACATACCAAACTCATTCATTCATACATGTCATTATCCCAATTTTTCACATCCATTTTTCATATAAAAATCATACCACTTCCATAACTAATTCAAATAACTAACTTACCAAATTGACCATTTCTCACTAGGCCAGTTATGCACTTCAAAACATACCATTTCTTAACGCTACTTATAAACTAAAAACCAAGCCAAATAGCAACTTTAATCTAGCCATATCACATGACATGATATACACTTCACAAATCATATTCAAATACTTCTAGACTATACATGTTATACTTCAATATTCACATTTTCAAAAGGCAACAAAATAGGGCTCGATAGTGTAGTGATGATCCTTGACGATCCCCGAGCTACCGATAGCTTCAATAATCTATAAAACAATTGAAAAACACACAAAATAAGCTTTGAAAAGCTTAGTGAGCCATATACAAATAAACTTATCATATATCACCATTATAAACCAAATTAATTCATATGAGTCATGACATAACACAATAGTAAGTTCATATTTCTTATTTAGCTCAATCATTCATAATCACTTACTTATAAGTACATCACATCTCCATGTAACTCACATATCAAAAGATTATATCATACGTACCTGAATCAGATATACATTCACATAGTTTTTTGTTTCTTGAAAGGCCCGTTGAACTGTACGGAATCAAATAGGATAAGCGAATAGCTCAGAAAGCTCGTACAATGCCAATGTCTCGGACGTGGTCTTACATGTAATCAAATATCGATGCCTCTATCCCAGACAGGGTCTTACACGAAATCAAATATGATGCCGATGTCCTAGACATGGTCTTATACATAAATCTTGAATTGATGCCAACGTCCCAGATGTGGTCTTACATGAAATCACATATTGGAATCCTATGTCATGACATATGTATCCTAACTATTCCTATGGTTCATACGAGGCTTTTCAGACGTCGTCACATTATCGAAACTTTCTCGGATTTCTCATATTCAACTCAAATAGCCATTCATCACTATTCATTAGCATATAAGCAATAATAATTCAATTCAAAACACATTTATTTGTATATCGACTTACCTCGTACGGGAATGAACGAAAACGAACGGCTATTCAACTACTTTCGATTTTCCTCGATCTAATTTCGTTTTCTTTAGTTCTTGATCTATACACATTCAAATTTAACTCGTTTATTCACCAAATCATTCAATTCAATCCATACACACATATTTAGGGCATTTTACAAATTAGCCCTCACATTTTCACATTTTAACACTTTAGTCCCTAATTCATAAAATCACAAAATACACATAATTTTATATTACACATGCTAGGCCGGATTTTCCTCTAGCCCATATAAGGCCATATATTTTTTTATTTCACATTTTAACCCTTCAATTTCTCATTTTCACAAATTAGTCCAAAATACTCAAATTCATCAAAAATTCAAATACAAAACATATTAACCCAAGACATATCTTTCATTTTTCATCAATTAACATCACAAAGCTCAGAAAATCAACAATGACATCTCATGAAATCATCAACAATTTCAGAAATTGAGGCATGGGCTTAATAGAACACAAAGCAACAATCACAAAAACGTAAAAATTATCAAAAACCGAACAAAACTCATACCGTAATCAAGTCCTTCAATGGCCAAATGTTAAAACACAATACCCTAACTTTTCATTCTTTAATTTCGGCAAACCAAGAAAATATGGACACAAAATGCATGTTTTGTTTTAATTAATAACATTGATTTATACAATTACTTTATTAACCTTTATAAAATCATTTCAATTCCACTAACTAATGTCCATCAATGTCATTTAATTATATCCATGGTCTATTTGCATCATAAGGACCTCACATATATAAAGACAAAGCAATTCGACACTTTAAAAAATAGAACACATCATTTGTATTTTCTGCGATTAGGTCATTTTTCATAAATCGGCATACGAACGATAAAATTTTCATACAGAATTTTCACACATATCAATTATCATACTATAAACATGAAAAATAATATTAAAATATTTTTCTAACTCAGATATTTGGTCCCAAAACTATTATTCTGACTAAGGTCTAAACCGGGCTGTTACATCCTTCCCATTTGAAATACGTGTATTTAGGTGACTGTTCTACTTTGCCTGTGATTATTTCAACAGAATTGACGAAAGATCAAGAGAAGCAACTAATTGATGTTCTAAAGAAATTTAAGAAAGCAATTGGTTGGACCATAGTTGATATTCGAGGCATAAGTCCTTCTTTTTGTATGCATAAAATTATTTTAAAAGAAGGTAAAAGAGCTCGAATTGATGGGAAAAAGAGGCTCAATCCTATTGTGAAAGAAGTTGTGAGAAAGGAAGTGATAAAATGGTTAGATGCTAGAATCCTCTATCTTATTTCAGATAGTTTGTGGGTAAGTCTAGTGCAGTGTGTGCCAAAGAAATGTGGAATCATGATTGTTGAAAATGAGCGTAACAAGTTAATTCTATTGAGAACCGTTACTGGTTGGAGAATCTGTATTGATTACAGAAAATTGAATAAAGCCACTCAGAAGGACCATTTTCCGTTGCCTTTTATGGATTAGATGTTATATCGACTAGCAGGTAATAAATTCTATTATTTTTTAGATGGCTATTCAGGATATAACCAAATAGTTGTAGCTCTAGAAGACCAACATAAAACAAACCTTACTTGTCCATACGATACGTTTCCTTTTAGGCGAATGCCTTTTGGTTTATGCAATGCACCTGCAACATTTCAACGATGCATGATGGCAATATTCACTGATATGGCTGAAAATTTTGTTAAGGTTTTCATGGATGATTTTTTTTTTTTTTTGTTTTTGGTAACACTTATGATATTTGTTTGAGTAATTTGGCTAAGGTACTAAAGAGATGCGAAGAGACAAATTTTGTCCTTAACTGGGAAAAATGTCATTTTATGGTTAAGGAAGGGATTGTCTTAAGGCATAAAATCTCAAAGAGATGGATTAAAGTCGATAAAGCAAAAGTGAATGTAATTGAAAGATTACCGGCCCCAATTAATGTGAAAGGAGTCAGAAGTTTCTTAGGCCATGTCGATTTTTACTGAAGGTTTATCAAAAATTTCTCAAAAATTTCTAAACCATTGTGTTTGTTGTTAGAGAAAAATACAGTGTTCAATTTCAAAAAAAGCATGCTTGGAAGCTTTCGAGGATCTAGAAAAGATGGTTAATCTCAGCCCCAATCATCGTTACCCCTGGTTGGAGCTTACCTTTTGATTTGATGTGCGATACAAGTGATTATGTTGTTGAAGCTGTGATGGGTCAAAGAAGAAACAAAGTGTTTCACCCTATTTACTATGCAAGTAAAACTTTGACAGGAGCCTAACTCAATTATACGGTAACTAAAAAATAACTCTTTGCTATTGTTTTTGCTTTTGACAAATTCCTCTCATATCTTATAGGTACCAAAGTGACAGTATTTATTGACCATGCGACCATTAAATACTTGCTCATGAAGAAAGATGCGAAACCAAGGCTAATTAGTTGGATATTGTTACTCCAAGAATTTGACCTTGAGATCCAAGATAGAAAATGTGTTGAAAATCAAAGAGTCGATCATCTGTCAAGGTTGGAGCAAGATGAGGTAACTCGATCATGTGTGCCTATCAACGAGAATTTCCCAAATGAACACTTATTTGAGGTAAGTCGAATTCATGAAACACCTCAGTTTGCTGATTTTGCCAATTATCTTGCATGTGGAATAATTTCTTGAGAAATGACATACCAACGAGGGAAAAAATTCATTCATGATAGTCGGTATTATTTTTGGGAGGATCTATTTTTGTTTAAATAGTTGCAGATAATATAATCCGAAAGTGTGTAGCTAAAAGTCAGATTGCTGAGATCTTGTATT